>NC_066580.1:230714867-231018969 GCF_024323335.1 Lathyrus oleraceus | reverse complement strand
CACTTCATCTATGTGCAACAAGTCTGCAATCTCTCGAGAAGTCGGAATACTCTCTAAGCCACTGAACGGCATCTGATCTAGAATAGGGATCCCAATAAGATGAGAATACTCCTCCAAGGTAGGCAGCAACTGGAAGTCCGGAAAAGAGAAGCAGTGATACTGAGGATCATAGAACTGAGCCAGAGTACTCATCAAACCCTCGTCAACCTGAGTAGTCAACAGAGGCAGAAGCTTTCCATAACGAGCTTTGAAACCCAAGGGATCCAATACATAGGATGTCAGATTCCTTAACTCTTTCACATCGGGCTGTCTAAAGCTGTACTTCTTTGTATGCCTTTTTGGTCTTTCCATGTCTGAAAATTTTGCAAATAAACCCTTTTAAGTTCCTTGAAAACTTTCTTTTTTTCTGATGACATGAATGCAGATGAATGCATGAATGCATGAATGCAACAGTCACACTCAAGGATCAAGCAAGTCACACCAGACAAAGGTCATGGGAAAGCTCATTGTATCCCTAATATCAATCATCCATTTTGGTGGATTTAGGTTTTCACCTTATCAACACCCAAGTTCCATTAATATTAACGGTACATGAACCGGCTCAATCATCCTTAATATCAATCATCCATTTTGGCGGATTATGGTTTTCACCTTATCGACGCCCAAGTTCCATTGATATTAAGGTTGTCTGAACGACTCAACCATGAATCACGGGTTTGCTGAGAGTCACGAGCATGGAGTCTCGGTTAAGAACCACCCAAAGGGAGTGTACTAGAGTTTAAACCTGCCAGACATGTTCTACCAGAGGTTCCCATAATCATCGTCCCATCTCTCGGATATTATCGGAGGAACGAATACTCGTATTCCAAAAATATTCTCAAGAGAGACTCTTATGAGTGTAGTATTGCGTAACAATCGCATCAGATCTTACATCTGAATGACTTCCGCACTACATCCTAAAAATAGGCCAAGATGGGTTTGGTAAACTACGGTCCTTGGCTTCTAAGGCACATGATTGAAAGAATAATGTCTAACCACAAATAACTTGTGTGACATTATTAATCCAACATGACCTCCACCAAGTGAATGGACTCGCAAGTCAACTGGCTAAGGAATACTCCACACCAGTCAACAAGACTACGCCATTCTCCTATCCTAGAGTGCACTCGAGTTCGGGTATAGAACTCATCTCACAGAGATCACCAAAGCAAACAACAATTGTATATCAAGCAATTCAAACATTACAATCAATACAGTTATCCCAAATTGTACAAAAATATGTCACATAACAGATAAACAAATATCATACAACAAGGGTGAAAAGTAGGCAATACCACCAGGGAAGGTCTAATGTTATCCCTAGCAGAGTCGCCACTTTTCTGTAGCGGTGTATTCGTCACTTGATGATTTATTGATTAAACCATAAGCAAAGCATACAAAGAATCGAGTCGCCACTGCACTTTTATTTATCCTAAGGAATGGCTAAAAAGCGAACAAAAGCCTAAGAAGTTTTACACATAGAAAACCAATAAAAGATCAGAGAATCTGGGTAAGGGGTAAATTACGCAATGGGAAGGTGTTAGGCACCCAACACGTCCTAGGTACTCCTAGGGAGCCCTTTTCACACTTGTTGTATAAAAATGTTTATTTGTTTATGACATATTGTGCAAACATGAATGGGATGATGAGAAAAGAATGTACAATTTTTATTGTTTTTGTGTTTGAACGGATGAACCTGTTGCCTACGTACCTTCCATCAAAGGTAAGGATCAAAACGCCGTAGTTCGGCTAAAAGATTTCCAAAAATTAGTGAGTTCATTTTGAAACATAAGCACTAAGGCTTTTCATTACCAATGGGAGAAAACTCAACCTGAATCAACAATCCACCATGCGAGGACGGCTTCGACGTACTAGAGGGGTTAACCCTGTTTTCAGTACGGAAGTCTTACAATCAACTCACTAAGGACAAGGTAAGATTTACATCAACCACTATGGTAATTGAAACCTATGGCTAATGCGTGAAAACATATTAACAATGGACAAAGCCACAAAACAATTGAATGGGTGAAGTTAATTGATTATGAGTATTCACAAAATATGGTCAAGGTATGATTAGGATTGATTCAAAGAAGTGTTATGAAATGGAATTTGAAAAGTCAAGGACTTAGGGTCCAGGTTTCTAATTTGAAAAGACATGAAGATGTTTGCACAACAAGTCAAAGTTTTTGAAAGCAAAGTGTGAAAAGGTTTAGGACAAAGAGAGTATGGATAATGGAGTGTAAAACTTCTTAGAAAGGTTCACCTCTTGAGATCATATAGAAGATGATTCAAGTGTGTCCTTAGGAATTAGCCAAATGAACAATAACAAGTAAGCAACCAAATGATACCGGAGGCCAATTGCTGGGCTTATACCAATCTCATAACAAAGGTGGATACCGGATACCAATAGATGGATTTACACCAGTCTCCTAAAACAAACAGGGATGTCAGATGCCAATAAATGGACTTATTCTAACCTCCTAAAGCAAAAAAAAACTTGGATATCAGATGCCAATATATGGGCTTACTCCAATCTCCTCAAAGTAAAACAAAACGTGGATGTCAGATGCCAATCTATCTGGATTTACTCTAATCTCCAAATGATGATCATAGGAATACAAAAGCCAACAACATGGTCTTACACTTGCGTCCTCACATACAACAAACAAGCAATGCAATGGACATAAGTAGCCAAATGAAATGGTCTTACACTCTATCCCTTCCAAATCATAGGAACAATGGCCAATGAATGGACTTACAGTTATCCTCAATGGGTAAACCAAAGATGGATCACAAAGATGTGAAATGATGATCATGCAATAATGGACAATTAATGATGATAAATGCACAAAGGCAAACAAGCAAACATGCACAGATGAATCAAGCAATCAGTCAAACAAAGTCATTTAGCACACACTATAACCAAGCAATTAGGCTCAAGCAAGGGTTAGACTGTAAAGTCAATTGGAATGGGGTAAATGGCGCTCTTAACCTTAACATTGAGAGTTAAGGTGAAGCAGATGAAAGGATATGAGGGGTGTGCCTCATTACTCTTATCCCTGGTCAAGGAGAGCATTGAATATCAGAAGGTGTGGGAGTTCAGAAAGTTGGAACTCTCTCCACAAGTTAATGACTCGATAGATCTTGGGTTAAGATCCACAATGCTACAAACATGTAATGTAAGCAGAGGGAAGACATACAGAATAGTAGGAGATAGACTACATATCTCTTCTATCTACCAATTGCCTTATCAAAAGGTCTTTTCCTGCTTGGGGACAAAGTTAAACAATCACAAACATCGCCTCTTAAGGAGGACTTCAGACAGGTGCCTGGCCAAGTAACAGGCCAGGTCTTCCAGACTACATGAAGAAGAGATGCTATACCTCAATGCTTATGCTATCAAGCAAAGCAATAGCAAGTTCACAATGAACTATAGCAACTAAGTGTACCTTCAAAGAATTGCAGAAGTGAATTTGGGCGAATCAAGGCTTGGATCGTGAAAACAGATGATCTATGATGATGAGGAAGATAAATGAATGATGTGCTTTAGCTCAACAATGCTCAGATTCGAAGAAGACTCCAAATGCCATGTGAATGCTCAAGTTTCAACAGCTGCAAATCTTCAAGAATTCTCCAATCTTTGCTTCAACAGATCTTCAATACTTCCTGCAGATGATGATTAGCACCAGAACAAGCAAAAAGAATCAAGAATTTCGATGGAAAAGTTGAAAAAAGTTTGAGCAAATTTGAGAGAATTTGAGAGATTTTGAGTTTGGATCTGAGATTCTGAAGTGTTGATTCAGAATTCTGTTATGATTAGTGCTTTATACCACCTGTTAATCACACTTGTTAAACATGTTTAGGCAAAGTGCAATGGATTAAGTGAAATAAGCATGTTAGTGGAAATTGGCCAAAATGCCCTTATGCATATGTGCCAATGGAACAGTGCGAAATCCATGTGTAGCAAGTCCAAAATTTTGTTTTAAGGCCATTGCAATTGGTTTGGAGTGAAAATTGTGCATACCTTTCAAAATCACCTTTTTTCCCACCAAAATTCAAATGAAGTCACTTGAAAAATGCACTTTTTGTGTGATGATTTTTGATGAAATGTGATGATGGATTATGATAGAGCATGTCAAAATAGATTTGCTCAAAAAAGAATCACATGAATTGGCCTTTTGGTTTAAAAGTTATGCCTCCTTGAAGTTCAAAATCCATTGCCAATGATTTGATCATAACTTGCCAACCACAAATGAGAAATGGATGTTCTTTGACTTTTTGGAAAGGTAAGAGCAAGATCTTAAACTTTCATGTTGGACAAAATTTGATTTGAAGCTTGCTTGATGATGTAAAGTTGAGGAGAAGACCTTTCCATTTTTGGCAGTTTGAAATTACAAGTCCTTACTATTTTTGGAAACTTTTTGTCTGACCTCCAATTCCTCAATGATGATGTTTGACATGTTATATGAGGCTTGTGTGGACATGAATAAGGTCTCTCAAACCATCTCCCACCATCAAATCCCTGATTTTATGCACAGTTGACCATAGTTGACTTTGCTAGGGTTTCAGTTGACTGAGCCATGTTCTGATGAATTTCAAGCCTCTACCACTTGAGACCTTGATTCAAAATGATGTCACAACTCATATGAATCTCTTATGAATGATCAATGGTGCCCAAATTCTTCAGAATGGCCACCATCTATGGCTCAATGCTTGCCTGAACTGCCTTGACCTAATGTTGCTTCATCTGCAAGTAACAAGGTTAGATGACAATATTTTTGTACTTTTGGGTTAGTAAACAAATGAAAAGCAATGATATACAAATGCAAGACATGCTTGGTGATCAAGAATCACACTCATAAGATAGCCCATCCACAAGAAAAGAGGCAAGGTGCACAATGATCCTTGAGGCAATGATATGATATGCTATGATGCTATGAGGGATCTTAGGGACAAAATTGGGGTCTTACAGTTGTATATAATGGTTAGACGCATGTTGTTTCTCCGTTAGTCATTTGTATGGCGGGTCCTACGCCTTTCGAGTATGATAAAGCTATGCCTTCAAAGCATAATGCTACTATGGTGAAGACAGTAAGGAGGTGCATATTCCTGCTTTATCGTCTGTTGTGAGCATCGTCGATGTAAGTGGTGTGATCCAAAATGGTCGGGTATTTGTTGTTGCTGCTCCTAAGAGAACTGAAGATGTTGTGATAGAGAAGTCAACTCAAGAGAAAACTCTTATCGTGAAAGCTTTCCAATCCAGCTGTGTGAATAAGAATATGATCAAGATGAAGTGTTGAAATTGATTAAGAAGAGTGATTTCGATGTGGTAGACCAGTTGTTGCATACTTCTTCCAAGATATTTGTATTATCTTTACTAATGATTTCATAAGCTCATCGAGAGGCTTTGCAGAAAGCCCTAGAGCAATCCTATATGAACCACGACGTAACAATCAATCAATTTGATGGTATTGTGGTGAATATTACCGCATATAACAATCTGAGCTTCAGTGATGAAGAGTTTCCCGAGCAAGGGAGGAACCACAATTTGGCCCTGCATATCTCTATAAGTTGTCAAGAAGATACCATGTCCAATGTGCTTGTGGACATTGGTTCTTCTTCGAATGTTTTACCCAAGTCCACTTTGTCCAAGCTTGCTTATCAAGGTGCTCCGATGAGGTTCAGTGGAGTTGTTGTGAAGGCCTTTGATGGCTCAAAGAAGATTGTAGTTGGGGAGGTTGATCTCCCAATAAAGATAGGACCGTGCTTATTTCAGATCACTTTTCAAGTAATGGATATTCATCTCGCCTACAGTTGTCCCTTAGGACGTTCGTCGATTCATGAGGCTTTACATCAGAAGCTAAAGTTTGCGAAGAATGGGAAGTTGGTGATCATGGGTGGCGTGCAGGCCATTTGGGTGAGTCATCTCTCTTCATTTTCTTCCATTGATGATGACGAAGCTGGAGGAACACCATTTCAAGCTCTTTCTGTTGACAATATTATTGTTAAGAAGAATGATGAACCCATGTCATCTTTGAAAGATATTTCACCCGATGCAACCCAAAGAGATTTGAAGCAAGTTCTGGAGGTTTTTCATAGTGTTGGCTTTATTCATTCCAAAGATCAATTTGTTGCGGCAATCTTAGAAGATGATGAAGAGTAAGAAGCGCCGAACTTTGTGATGCATGGATTGGTATGCCAGAATTAGATTGCTATTGATGTTCCTTTTGTTGTTCACTATCGAAGTAATATGCTTTTTTTTTAATTTTTAAAATCCATTCACTATGCCGAAGGAGAAGGTGGATCTATGTGGGTTTTGTTTCAGATTTTTCATTATCATTAATAAAATCTTATTTCGTTTATCCATATTATGTCTTCCCTTTTTACTTTTTCTGGAAATATGTTAACATAAAAGACAAGATAATAATCACTTTTATATCTGCATCACAATGTGCATTTATTTGTTCATATTCTAAAATCAAGCATAAAATCATTGTGCAAATTAATTATTAAACTCATAGAAAACAATGACCATATGCCCTCTCCCAACTTTGAATTTCATGTGTTTGAAATGGAAGAAGAGGTTGATGAAGAGATTTCATATGAGATATCTTGGTTTCTTGAGCATGAAGAGAAAACCATTCAGCCTCATAAAGAGGCATTGGAAGTGATTAATTTGGGCTCTAAAGATAATAAGAAAAAAGTCAAGATTGGGGCACTGCTTTGCCCAGATGTTAAGAAGAGGATGGTAGAGCTTCTTAGAGAATATGTAGATGTGTTTTCTTGGTCTTATCAAGATATGCCAAGTCTTGATACTGATATTGTGGAGCATCGATTACCGTTGAAGCCATAGTGTCTTCTAGTTAAACAAAAGTTGAGAAGTGGTAGCAGACTTTATAGGCCTTTGAAGGCCTTTAAGGAACAAGTGGTAGCAGACTTTATAGTCGACCACTCTATAGTTCAAAACTCCTTAAACAATCTGGGGTTGGAGCCTCGGAAGTTGTACTTTGATGGTTCTACTCATAAAGATGGAACAGGCGTGGGGATACTAATCATTTCTCCTAACAAAATTCTAACAAATTCAAGTATAAGGTCGAAGGCCTGTGTTCGAGCAATGAGGCTAAATATGAAGCTTTGAGAGCCGGCCTTGAAATCTTGTTGAAATTGGGGGAAACTCGAGTCAAAATAATGGGAGACTCAGAATTAGTAATAAAATAAATCACAAAGGAATACAGATGTGTTAAATGAAATCTGATTATGTACTTTGTGATAGCTAGTAGACTCTGACGTAAGATTGAGCTGGTAAACACTCGACATATACCTCGACTTTAGAATCAAGAGACCAATGACTTAGCTCAGATTTCCTCTGGTTATAAAATTTCAAAAGAGAAGTTATAAGATGTGGTCGAGGTCAGAGGAAGAGTAGTGTCGACTAGAATTTTCCCATTAGAGTTGGAGGAACCAAAGCTAGGCTATGCTAACAAAGAAAACCAATAGTGGAATATTTAGAAAATCCAACAGCATCTACTGAACCAAAAGTCAGGTATCGAGCTTTAGGCTACATTCTTATGGGAAACGAATTGTTCAAAAAGACACCTCAAGGAGTCTTACATAAATGCCTTAGTGAATTTGAGGTATACATAGCCTTCTCTAGTGTCCATAGTGGGGCATATGGGCCGCATCAACTAGGTCACAAGATGAAATGGATATTATTTTTACAAGGAATGTATTGGCCTACCATGCTGAAGGATTGTATGGAATTCACTAAAGGATTTTAAGAGTGCCAAGTGCATACACACATACAACATGTCCCTGCAAGCGAACTCCATTCAATTGTGAAACCTTGGCCTTTTAGAGGCTGGGCATTGGACCTAGTTGGACAAATTCGACCAACGTCATCTAAGAGTCAAAGGTACACTCTAGTGGGTATAGATTATTTCACAAAATGGATTGAGGTTATTTCTTTGACGAATGTTGACCAAGAGACCGTGATTGAATTCATTCATAAGCATATTATTTATAGGTTCGGAATCCCATAAACTATTAAAACAGATCAAGGATCCGTTTTTACTGGTCGAAAAGCCCAGGAATTTGCTAAAGAAATGGGGTTCAAATTACTAACTTCTACACCCTATTACGCTCAGGCTAATGGTCAGGTCGAAGCAGCAAATAAGGTGGTAATTGGGCATAAGACGTTAGACTAGATTTTATGGGCTTGTCGAGCCTCCCATAAAGAGGCTACAAATGCTACACCTTTCCGGTTAACATATGGTCACAATGTTGTTTTTCCAGTCAAAATCCATTTACAATCAACAAGAATTCAGAGGCATCATGAAATTCCATCTGATTCTTACTGGAATATGATGTTAGATGAATTAGTCAATTTAGACGAAGAAAGATTAAGTTCCTTAGATTTATTAAGAAGGCAGAGAGAGAGAGAGAGGGAGAGATAGATAAAGAGAGAGAGAGAGAGAGAGAGAGAGAGAGAGAGAGAGAGTAGAAAAGTCTTAAAACAAAAGGGTTGAAGTCAAATTATTTTACGATTGGAGACTTAGTGTCGAAAGTGATTTTACCCATGGGTCGGAAAGATAGAGCACTTGGGAAATAGTCCCCTAAATGGGAGGGTCCTTTTCAAGTCACTCAAGTTTTTTCAAATAGTGCATCTGAAATCAATGAATTAGTTGGAGATCGAAGACTCTTGAGAGTAAATGGGAAATATTTGAAGAAATATAAGCCTGCACATCAGGAGGTGAAAATAGAGAAAGAATAATTTACGGAAAAGAGTCAGAGCCATAATGGTAAGTTTAATCAGTTGCCAAAGTGGCCAAGTTTTTACATCCATAGCCATGAAAGGCTTTAAAATTTATTACATTAAAATTAAACTAAGACAAATATATGAATCAATTTTGACCCATTTAAAAAGGGAGATATTCTTTCATTTTTTGGTACTTCGATTTGTGTAGTTGCAAGCGGCGTTCCCTGCTAGATTTATAAGTAGTAAGAGTGTCAATCTCCTCCCCCGATATTTGGGCCTTTTCCACATGTTGCATACCAATTTGAACTTCTTTCTCCAACACATATTCGTGACACTTTAGGAGTTCCTCTTTGCGCTCCATAGCTCTGATAATCTTGGTTTCCAACTCTTTGATTTGCTGTCCCAAGCTCTTTTGTTCTTGTCACATGCTTCAATTTCCTTTTTATTTTTCTCAGAAGTCTTTTCCAGCTCAACACTTCTTGTAATGGATTTAGAGGTAGCATCCCACTCTGTTGTTTGAGTGTATGATTTGGTTTGAACTTTGTTAGAAGTTTCCCTTATTCGACCAAGGTCAGCAAACAACACAATCAATTAGCAACCCTAAATCCCTGACCAAGTCAGCAACTTCTGAGGAGGCATTTACGACATCAGTCTATTTTAGGAGATCTTTGATCCCGTAAGAGGAAGAGGTGTCTTTCTCTAAAAGTTGGATTAAGTCAATATCGAAGGCTTTCTCTTTAAGTTTCTATAGCACTTCGTTACCAGAATGGCTTGTGATTGGACTTCTCAACATTGTCGAAGTACTGGGACTTTTATCTGATGAGCTGCCTCTGGCACTGATAACTGCCTTCAATTATTCCAATGGGTTGCTTCGTTTAAGCGCTTCTAGTTCTACAGGAGATAGAACAACGGCAGAGTCTGTCGGAGATTTTGGGACATTTATGGCTGCATCAATTTTCGAATTGGTTTTGATTTGTTCCGATATTGGTTGATCTTCTAGGACATTCCTTTTTTCATTATCAACATCAGTTTGATCCTCATCTTCATCTTCGAGGAAATCATTGTCAAAGTTAAACATAGAGTGATCATGTTCTTCTTTGTTATCAGGATCATCCATATCTTGGTTAGTGTCGGGGGAACCGTCTTCAGGTTCGTCTTCAGGATCTTGCATCTCAACATCTCTTTCCACTGGGGCATTTTAGTTATGCTCTTCCTCGGGTCCATAACCGTTGGTGTGGGAATGTAGGGTAATGAGTTTTTGTGGAGAGTTTTTTGGTCCTTTTGCAGCAGGATTGATCACTTCGCCCATAGATCCTTTGTCGGAATCAATGGGAGTTGTAGGATGATAGGTGGGAGCTCCACTACTTTCAGGTTGAATTGTAACAATGATTGGTGTGACAGTTAGGTGTTGAAAATTTTCTGCACATCCTGGAAATAAGACAAAGATCGGGTGAGTCGAAAACGAAAGGAGAATATATCTAGTCAAAAATAAGGGTGAAATGTTTTACCTTAGGATCTTCAGCCCCAGGAATTGAATCATCACTCTCAATTTATTATGGCATCCTTTACGATTGAGGCTCAGATTCTACACCAGTTGTGTCCTGGGCAAAGGTTTTTTCGATGTACTGGTCTTTTTCGAGTGGACAGGAGCACCTTGGAGTTTCAGTTGTTTCTTCTTCTTTAATTTTATGGGTTTGGGGGAATCTAGAGATAAGTTCTCATCGTTAGAGTCAAAGGCTTCGACCTCGATTTATTTTTGCTTCCTTTCCTTGGGGGTTAACGGTGGCTTTCGGCTGGCCTAACAAAAGAAAAAAGGGGGAACATTAAGTAAAAATAAAGTGTTGCCCAAGTCAAAGGTGTCATTATGTGGGATACGCATACCTTTGTTGTTGGTGTGGCTTTGCTAGTATCCTCCTCTCTTTCTTTAGTGGGTCTTTTTTATGTGGGGGAAGTTTTCTTGGGTGGAACTCTTACAGCTGGAAAGAGAGATCAGATTATTGCAAAAAAAATAAAAATAAAGAAGTAAGGACCAAAACGAATGAGTGAGTCGAAAAAACTCCCATTCCACACATTCGTAAATTTTAGATTCTATGTGAACATCTTTTATGCCAATATGAAGGTCCCATTTGAAACTTTCTAAGTTCTTCTTAGTCGATACCACCCGTTTATATTTTTTTTGAGATTCTTGTCGAAGTTTTTTTACAAAGTCCCCACAGACGAACGAGTCTGGAAATGGAGGGATAAAAGCCACACCAAATTAAGCACTTGGTAGTTGGGGGTATTTAGGTGGATACATGTTAAAAGCGGTTCGATATCGTTGCTCAGGTTTAACGTATGAATGTAATTTTAAAAATTCCATCTTTTTCATAAATTTCTCCTTCAAAGTGATTGCTGCTTTGCGGATGGTTCTACTAAGATCATCAGGTCTGTAGGCAGTTTCAAAGTACTTTTGGAATGCTTGGATTTCTTTGATGTGAGTAAAAATACCTTTTTTAACCTTATCCTATAGATAATAAAAAGCTTGGGTAAGATAACGATGAAATGCAGGAACGTTAAAAAATTTTGTTGCATAGTAATCATGCCATCACAGGTTGAATTCGTGAGTGCAGAGAAAATAAGGCTTGAAGGGGAATGGGCTGAGTTTTGTTTGACCAACATATTTGACTATTTTCCTGCTGCTAGTAGCCTCGGTGTGAATAGCATTATAAAGGAGGAGATTATTTTTTCTTGCATAGAGAGGTTTTGGGAAAATTTGAATTAGGCCAAACTATCGAGGGACTAGATTTGGTTAGTATGTTATCAAGGTAACCTGACTCTTCGACTGATTGAGTCTCAGGGAGAATTCTCTAGGACTGAGGAATGCTTCCCATATATAAATCGATTCGGCCTCTGTATCTTTCGATGGAGAGGGAAACTTCCTTGTAAACTAGTCTGGACCACAGGTTCTAAAGGAAAAGGGGGCCATGGCTGAGGTGAAGTTGTAATGCTTAGCAAACATCATCATGTAATTAGAGAAACTTTACTGAAGGTTTCGACCTTCACCGCTTGGAGTTAGCATTGCTAAGCGCGTTCCTCCGACTCTCCTATTTCTCACCTTTAGAGCATCCACATCGATGGGGTTGTGGGTTGGAAGGAATGCTTCAAAACTTGCATTTTAACCATAACTGTAGCAACCAAAAGCCGCAAGAAAATAGCACATTTCCCTTTGTTCGAATGTTCTGTAAGGCAGTAAATCCTTCGCCCAGAGATTCATAGAGATTGGCTAATATCATTTCGCTGAGGCATACGTTGTGCCTAACATGAAGCTGATTTGCCAACGTAAGAAATTTCTTGGCTACTTGGATAGACTTCGAACAGAAGACACAGCGAGACAGCCACAAAGCCAGGAAAGCAATATGTTCAGTGTCGAAAACTTCCTCAATATCTTTGTCGTGGTAGTAAGCAATATGTGTAATGAAGGCGACCGTGGAAGTATCGACACCAATACAGTCTTTAGATAAGAAGTATGGGTCGTAGGTTTCGTCCATAGGTTCGAGTTCTGTTATGGGAGCAACGTCGAACAATATGGGTGTCATCATACCATAGGAAAGGTGAAAGGTGTGATGGGTACTATCCCAGAAGTACAAAGAAGAAACTAGCATAGAATAGCAATAGCCAAGTCCTACTTTCGACAATTGTATCAGGTCGAAGATGCCCATTTCTTTCCAGACTTGGGACTTCTTTTTCTCAATTTTTTCTAGCCAACTCAAATAATCAGAGAGATCTCGAAATAACGGACATGACCAAAATACCCTGAAACCTTGGTTCATTTAAGTCAAGTCGATGGGTTACTCAGTCGAAGGGTTACCCTGGTTATCTGGATGAGGGTTTTCATCAGTATGGGTTTCCTGATTCGCCTTGGATTTTTTGACACAAGCTATGGGTTTATATTTATGATAAGTGGGGGAAAATTCCTTGAGCCTATCAGGATCAACATTTGGGTTTAATAGAGATCCTAGCATTCCATGCGTTTTGCTAGAAATAAAAATATGAAATAGTACCTGAGATTGAAAAATCATTCTTTGTTTTTCAGCTAATGGTTTTGGAACGTATTGTTGGTTACCCATGGTAATTAGGCCCAAGATCTTATCAGCAAGTGAAAGGCTTCAAGATTTCCTGGAACCTTCGGTGTTTTTGTTGGATTCTTTAGTGACTTTCGTAGATGATGCCATTGTTGGAAGGAGAAACTGAAGCAGGTTTTTTGCTTGAGGAAGATGAAGAGTGGAAGAAATGTTTTCTTTGAGAAGAATCAAAATGCGAAGAGTTGAGAGAGAAAAAGAAGGAAGAAAAATGTTGGAAATGTCTATTTATAAGATGGAATTGGAAGCAGTTCTTTGTTTAGGAATTATTGGGGAAAGAGAAATTGGGCACGTGTCAGTGTAAGTGGCCATGATAAGTGGTAGTAGTTAATGGCTAGGCATGATTTCCCAAAAGTTGGAAACGTGATGATTGCCTAAGGATCCTCACGTGGGTTATGAAGCGATGTTTTTCTAAAGTGGTCATCATGACAAAGACGTCATAGCAGAGGAAACATTGTGTGATGTCGAAATAAGTTTGTCAAGAAACAAACAATACCTTTTTCTTTTATAGATCGAAAAAAAGGCATTGTTTGGGGGCCAACTTGTTAGGTGGAGTTTCGAAATCAGGTTACGTGTGATAAAATAAGGAAAGAAAATGATTTGTGGAGTTATCTAAGATTTCAACAGATAATTTGTTCGACATGAATGCCAAACTCAGGGTGTGCCGAAATCTACCTTCTGTGTAGGAAGATGAATTTGAAATTTAGAGGTAATCTCAAGTTCAGAAGGTTACTTTGACGAAAGGGTTGTTCGACATATATTTGAATTTTGAATGATAAAGGAGTACCGGTATTTTATTCTTATCCACTTTTGATAAGAAAGGGTATGTGGAACGTACTCATGGGTCGAAGACATGCCGAGTGTCATGTGTCAGCGCATGGGAGAAGATTCGTTGGAGACAGTTATTTCAATTTAGTATAAATAAGTGTCCTAATGTTAGGATTGGGGTGCTCAAATTAGTGTACAATCAATCATATTTACTCAAAGTATCCAGTGTTTCGAGAAAAGAGTACAATTGAGAATGTACGTTTGATAAAACCATTATACTCATATTAATTAAAGCTCATTTACATCTTCTTATTTAACAATTGTCTTTTACTATCAGTTATTTATCAAACATTATTTTATACTTCACTTTCATTTTTTCCATTTATCTTCTTAAGAACGCTTTCATCAAATGTTTTTATTTAAGGATACAATCAAAGTGTCCATATTCTCATAAGATTTTTAGAACAATAGTACATTTCCTAGGATCAATCTGGTCGATCCTGCGAGTAACCAAAGTTTCTATAATTTGGAAGACCAGCGGTTGTTTACCAATTTTCATGGTACACAACTATTTTATGTTTTGAGATGTCAAATATTTTCACCATGTTTGAGGGTTTGTAAGGTTTGGGGTAAACATGAATGTATGAGATCTAATGATTTTGTTGATGCCGATATGTGAATTATTATGAAATATATGTTTTAATAATTGAATAAGTGTAGTATGTCGAATTCTATGATCAAGGGTTTTTACGGAATCAAATCGGAGGTTTGGAAGGCCTCAAATAGTGAAAATTACATTTTCTTTCATTCTTGTACATTGATAACCGGTTAACGCATTAGTGTAACCGATTCCAGATGAGCTGATATGTTATTTCTAAAATTTTCGTGATTGTAACCTGTTACATGTTTTGGTGTAACTGGTTACTATGGTTGTGTACCGGTTTTTTGGTCACAAAGGTTTTTGTCGTAATTTGAGTTTCGTGACTCGAATTTAGACATGGTTTAAAATGTTGGAGAGCTGTCACAAAATAATATCAAATGGTAATGTTTTCAGAGGCTGGATAACGAGAAATGACCTGAATATTTGATGAAATTTACATGTGTAATTGTCCGACAACTTAAGCCATAACTTTTGATCCGTAGGTCCAAATGATGCGTCGTTTGAAGCGTTAAAAAGCTAACGCTCAGAGCTGAAAAATTGAAGTTCTTGGTGAGATAGTTGAGAGGTATTCATGTGCCTACTATAGGGATTTTTTGTGCTGACTTGTATGATCGGATAGTGAATTATTATGTTTATACGATGATGTGCCGTCGTGTTGGTGAAGTAACATGTTCAAATGCATATGAATTTGCAGTTGTTGAGTTGCTACTATTTTTTGTTGTAACATTATTAATTTTTGTTTGTGATGAATAATTGTGGTGAATGTTAAAGATGTTGCATATTTAATTATACATATATTATGTTTATGTTGATTATGATATTGGTGGCATACAGAGTCAGAAGAGGGGCCAATGTGTATGTGTTGTTCTTGCATGCTGAAAGTTCATGCATTCATGTTGTTGGAACTTTAGTTATTTTTGGTGATAGCTTAACAAAGGTAATAAGTTCAAAGCATAATGATTACCAACTACCAGCCAAGTGGTAACTTAACAAAGGTAACCAATCAAAAGTAAAAGGAATATTACCTACTATCAGCAGAGTGATAACTTTAACCAAGGTAATACGATCAAAGTAGAATGATTACAAACTACCAGTCAAGTGTTAACTTAACAAAGGTAACCAATCACAGGGGACCAAAATTCAACCCAGGAATGAATGGGAGAGAAGCAGTCAAAGAAGACTCAATCCAATGAGGGCATGAACTCAATTGGAGATTGATCCCATCTAGAGAATGAACTGGAGGGAAATACTAAAACAAAATCTTCCACGAAGATCAGACTCAGTGGGGAATTAGAAAGGATAGACTCTTTCTTCTCAAGGTCACCACTCTTTTAGAGAGAGGACGCACACACTCTGTAGGGAGAAAAGTTCCAGAGAATGGTGAGGAATTATTCCAAAAATGAAAAATGCGCAAATAAACATGATGATGCTATGCATATGCGTATGATTATGCTGACAAACTAAACACAAAGGCGCGAGACTGATAACACAATATAAACAGATACTCGGCTAATCTTAACAAGATGGAGATATTGGAAAAGATTCATTAGGGATTCTACCACTCTTGCAATCTGATGTTAGGGACACGGTTATGAAAGAAAATCCGGCCCGGGGAAGTCATTGAATTCTAATTTTCACGATCTTACCATCCTTGGGGGTCGCCATTAACATTCCTCTTTTGTATTCACAAGTTGAGGAAAATACATATCTTTTTTGTAAAGTTTCAAAAATATGATTGCTTAAATATTTTTTCTTCGAAAATCATCATCAAAAACTAAATGAAATTTCGTAAACTAAAGCAAAATAAGATTAGAAAACAAATGTGCAAAAGGCTCAAATTTTATTGTTAGAATGGTAGTCCACAAATGGGGTGACTCCATGGATCATTACAAAGTTGGAAAATGGTAAATACATGGAAAGGGCTACATTTTAATACAATAACCTATATTCTCCCTAACAAATTTGAAATCCACTGTGTTCTGAACTTCTGTCGAGGATGACTAAATAAGAACCTATGATAGGCATTGTTGCTTCAAATGATCAAGTCTGGCATGATGCAGTTACTTGCCATCTTCCCTAACTTTTGCCTAGATTATCTTTTTAGGGTCTATCTACCGGGATGATTATTTTCTGTTTATGTCTCTAATTTTTTCCTGGACCGCCCTTATGGGTTTTCAATCCACCGAGACGCTCATTTTTGCCTAAGCCGCCCTTTCGGGTTTTCAACTTAGCAAGCTGTTCTTTTATTTTTCTAGGCGAAGTATCTCTTGACTTCATCGAAATTCCCAGAACGAGGGAGCTCCTCATCATCCATAGTTGTAAGAATAAATGCACCACCAAAGAAACCTCTCTTAACAATATATGTGCCTTCATAATTAGGAGTTCAGTTGCCCCTAGAATAAGTGTTGAAGGACAAGATCTTCTTGAGCACAATGTCACCTTCTCTAAATACATGGGGTCGAACCTTCTTGTCAAATTCTTTCTTCATTCTCTTATGATATAACTGGCCATGACACAAAGCCGTCGGTATTTTCTCTTCAATCAAATTCAACTAATCATATTTTCTATGACACCATTCAGCCACATACAAATTAGCTTCCATCAAGACCCCAATTGATTGGACCTCAACCTCTATGGGGAGTACTTCTTCCATGCCATACACAAGAGAGAAAGGGGTTGCCCTTGTTGAAGTGCGGACAGATGTACGGTATCCATGAAAAGGTAACAGGAGCATCTCATGCAAATCCTTATACGTCACAACCATATTTTGGATAATCTTCTTAATATTCTTATTTGCGGCTTCAACAGCCCCATTCATCTTGGGCCTGTAAGGAGAAGAGTTATGGTGTTAAATCGTGAAGTCATCACAAAGATCTTTCATAATCTTTTTATTAAATTTCGACCCATTACCAGTAATGATATTACTTGGAACACCATATCGGCAGATAATCTGATTCTTGATAAATTGGACCACAACATGCTTCGTCACATTACCAAAAGATGTTGCTTCAACCCATTTGGGGAAGTAATCAATAGATACTAGGATTCAACAATTTGTGTTTGAATCTTTAGGTTTAATCATACAAATCATTTGAATTCCCCACATAGAGAAAGGCCATGGGGATGAAATAACATTGAGAAGCGTCGGAGGCATATGAATCTTATCAGCATGTATTTGACATTTATGGAACCTCTTCACATATTTACAGCAATCAGACTCCATTGTTAGTGAATAGTAACTTGCCCTTAACATATTTTTAGCCATTGTATGTCCATTGGCATGAGTACCAAAGGATCCTTCATAAACTTCTTGCATTAACATGTCAGCTTCGTGTCTATCCACACATCTGAGCAAAACAATGTCAAAGTTTCTCTTGTACATCACATCTTCATTGAGAAAGAAATTTCCAACCAGTCTTCTCAAAGTCTTTTTATCTTTGCTGGATGCCCTTGACTTTGGAGGAAATAATTAATATCATAATACCAGGGCTTATCATATGTAACTTCTTCTACTGCAAACACATGATCCCCTTTACTACACGATTGTGGTACTGGGCGCATCATTCCAATGATTTACTTTATACATAGAAGTCAGTGTAGCCATAATGTCCTCCATCTGATTCTCTTTACGAAGTATATGACGAAACTCAATTTTGTTGAAGAAAGTTGACAACCTCCTTGCATAATCTTTGTAAGGAATCAAGCCAGGATGACGAGTCTACCACTCTCCTTTAATCTGATTAATGACCAAAGTCGAATCTCTGTATACATCGAGGATTTTAATTCTGAAATCAATGGCCTCCTCAAGACCCATGATACAGGCTTCATATTCTACAATATTATTAGTACAATCAAACATCAATCGTGAAGTAAAGGGGATATGAGAACCCTTAGGAGTAATAATGATTGCCCTAATTCCATTACCATAAGCATTAACATCTCTATCAAACACTAAACCCCACCGCAACCTAGGCTCTATCCCTTCTCCAAGAAACAGTTGATCATAATATTTAGATTTTAAGTACATAACATCTTCATCAGGGAAGTCAAACCTGATGAATTGATAATCATCGATCGACTGGTGAGCCAAATGATCTACAAGAATAATTCCTTTAATTGCATTATGTGTACAGTACTCAATATCATATTCAGACAATAGCATCTGCCAATGAGCTATCCTACCAGTCAAAGCAGGCTTTTCAAATATATACTTGATTGGATCCATTTTGGATATCAACCAAGTTGTATGATTGATGATATACTGGTGTAAACGTTTGACAGCCCAGGCTAAACCACAACAAGTCTTTTCAAGCATCGAATACCGAGACTCACAGTCTGTAAACTTCTTACTCATATAGTAGATGGCATGTTCCTTTCTACCAGTCTCATCTTGTTGTCCAAGCACACAGCCCATGGACTCTTCTAATACAGTCAAATACATAATAAAAGGTCTTCCTTCCACTAGAGGAGACAAGATAGGTGGTTGAAGCAGATACTCCTTGATGTTGTCAAAAGAAGATACTTCTAAGACTATCCAAACACAACCTTGATCTCTGTGGAGAAGCTTGAAGATTGACCCACACATGGCAGTCATCTGAGATATGAATCTGATATACAATTCAGACGCCCGAGGAACCCTCTAACTTGCTTTTCTGTCTTCTATGTATGCATTTCTTGAATAGCTCTAACTTTCTCAGGATCTACTTCAATACCTTTCTGGATGATAATGAAACCCAGCAACTTTCCTTAACTAACACCAAAAGTACACTTAGTAGGATTCAACCAGAGCTTAAACTTTCTCAACCGCTGAAATAGCTTCAACAAATACTCAACATAATCTTCTTCATTCTTCGACATAGCAATCATATTATCAACAAAGACTTTTATCACTTAATGCATCATGTCATGGAAAAGGGTAGTTATGGATCTTTGTTACGTTGCACCAGCATTCTTCAAACCGAAAGACATCACTCTATAGAAGAATGTTCCCCAAGATGTGATAAATGTTGTTTTCTCCATGTCTTAGGTTGCCATCTTGATCTGATTATAACTAGAGAACCCATCCATAAAGGAGAAGACATTGAACTTAGCTGTATTATCTACCAACATGTCAATGTGTGGCAGAGGAAAATCATCTTTCAGACTAGCTTTGTTCAAGTCTCTATAATCAACATAAATATGAACTTTACCATCTCTCTTTGGAACGGGTACAATGTTAGCCACCCATTAAAGGTATTCAACAGTAACAAGGAAACCAACATCAATCTGCTTTTGAACCTCCTCTTTAATCTTGACGGCCATATCAGGGTGAGTTCTTCCCAACTTCTGCTTAACTGGCGAATATTCTGGCTTCAACGGCAATCTATGCTCCATGATATCAGTATCAAGACCTAGCATATCTTGATAAGATCCATCTAATACAACCACATAATATATAAGAAGCTTTACCACCCTCTTCTTAACATCTGGACAACGCAATGCCCCAATCTTGAATTCTTTCTAGTTATCTTTGGAACCCAGATTAATCACTTATAATGACTCTTTATGAGGCTGAATGATCTTCTCTTTATGCTCAAGCAATCGAGAAATCTCATCAGGAATCTCTTCATCATCCTCTTCTTCCATATCGAACACAGGGAGAGAGCATAAGATCATTGTCTTCAATGGGTTTAACAATTAATCTACATAATGGTTTTATGTTTGATTTTAGAATATGAACAAATAAACACACATTGTGATGCAAATATAAAAGTGATTATTTTTTTTATGTTACCATTTTCTCGATAAAAAAGCAAAAAGGAAAAACATAATATGGATAAACTGAATATGGAAAAACATAATATGGATAAACTCAATATGGAAAAACATAATATGATAATGAAATTTGAAACAAAGCCCACATAAATTCAATTTCACCTTGGGCATAGTGAAACGATTTTGAAAATAACAAAAATAAACATATTACTTCGATAAGTGAATAACAAAAGGAACATCAACAACAATCCAATTCTGGCACAACGATCCACGTGTCACAAAGTCCGACACTTGTTGCTTTTCATCGTCTTCCAAGATTACAGAAGCAAATTGGTCCTTAGAATGAATAAAGCCAACACTATGAAACACTTCTTGAATTTGCTTCAAATGTATTTAGGTTTCACCGGGTGAAAAACCCAAACCAGGTTTGTTCTTGTTCTCAGCAAGCTCAACAATTTGTCCCCATCTAGCAGATTGACCATTCTTCACCACAAACCGGGCATCTTTTATGGATGACAAGGATCCACAATTCTTCTTAACAATAATATTATCAACAAAAAGAGCTTAAAATGACGTTCCTTCAGCTTCTTCGGCATCAATGTATGAAAATGAAGAAGGTTGACTCACCAACTGGCCTGCTCGCCACACACGATCACTAACTTCCCATTCTTCATAAACTTCAACATCTGGTGTACAATTGATGTTATGGCCCCAGCCTCATGAATCCACGGACGTCTTAATAGACAATTATAGGCGGGATGAATATCCATCACTTGAAAAGTGATCTGAAATAAGCATGAACCTATCTTTATCAGGAGATCAACCTCCCCAATTACAGTCTTCCTCGATCCATCGAAGGCCTTCACAACAACTCCACTGAATCTTATCTAAGCACCCTTGTAAGCAAGTATAGACAGTGTAGACTTAGGTTGAACATTCAAATATGATCCAATATCCACCAGAATATTGGATAGAGCATCTTCTTGACAATTCATAGAGATATGCATGGCCAAATTGTGGTTCCTCCCAATAAGACCCCAATTTTGACCCGTAAGATCCCTCAAGCCATCTCAAAGCTTTGCATTGGCATTAGGATCACACCTTGGTATTCTCCTCACCTTTCATTCATTTGGTTTGCATTAGGGGAGATCACAAAGAATTTATGATTCTATCATACTTTATTTTCTTTTTTTACTATCCAAAATACAAAAATATTTCTAGTATAGCTCTGTTTCCTATGTAGGTAGTGTGTGTGTCCATATGTGCCTCACCAAGCCCACAATTAGGGTTTGTGACCCTAAATGCAAGATATCAAGCAAGAAAAGGTCCACATTGGTTCTAAACATCATATATGAATCCCCATGTTCTTTATT
Organism: Lathyrus oleraceus; assembly: GCF_024323335.1. NCBI lineage: Eukaryota > Viridiplantae > Streptophyta > Magnoliopsida > Fabales > Fabaceae > Lathyrus > Lathyrus oleraceus. Next base: position 230,997,501 of record NC_066580.1, on the reverse strand, counting down.
TGTCATTTTGATCAAGAGTTCATCAAGAGTTTGAAGCTTGTTTGTCAAGGAATCCCTAATTCATATGGGTATCTCGTGTGCTTCTTCAAAATGTTTCTTAAACAATTGGTCAAAGATATCAAGGTATACTTCATTTTACATCATCATAAGCATATATGATCCTCCATGATCCCCTAATAGAAAAGGAACTTCAAGTATGCAAGTTGATTCAAGGAAGTTGACCAGAAAAGTCAATTGGTCAAATCTAAGGCTTCCTACACCCTATCTCATACAATTTTTGTCATATGAAACCTCAATTTTTATGAAATTCCAAATATCTTTCATGTTGGCCTCAAGCTCTAATTTTTCTTGGAAAATCATTTTTTATGGTGAAAGATTATAGGTCATTTTGCTTGTGCCCTAGATAGAAGGTCAACTTCCAAGAGCCATAACTTCCTCATTTTTTATGATATGAAGATGATCCAAGTTTCGTGATTAATTTAAATATGTCTTATTCAAATTTTATTCTTTGATAAAGATCAAATTCTACTTGCAAAGCCATGTACCATGAGGAAACATTATAGGTCCATTTTGGTCCTCATCATTGAACAAGCAAATTTCATCAACTTTTAAAATCCATAACTCTATCATCCAAACTCCAAATGGTGCCAAATTTATGGTCAAATTGAATGGAATTGAAAGGGATACAACTTTATAGAAGGAGACAAGTTCATGTAAATCTCTCATCAAAAGTTATTCAAGGTGGAAAGAGAGGTCATTTGATTTATAAGTTATAAAAGTTTCTAGGTATGTTTGATACCTCCACCCTTAAGGTCAGTTTTCTCCATTTTCCAAGCTTAAAATTGAAAAAGCCACAACATAAAAGTTGTTCCTCATGATGAGGTATTTCCAAAAAGTCCAATATCACATCATTTGGATGATAAATGAGGGACTTGCACATGAGGTCTTTCCATGGCTTGTTTTGAAATCCAAAAAATACACAACTTTGCATGGCCTTGTCTGATGACTTCAGCAACTTTATTGCATGATTTAGAGTGGATTCTAATCATTATTTGGTCATGTACATGCACCCATGCACCCATACTCCAAGAATTGCTCATTTTCATTCAAATTTGGAAAGGTGCACATATTAATTGCTTGGCCCATAAATCAAAGACCATTTTCTCAGAATTGAAGGAGAACACTGCCCAAGCTCTGCCAGCCATTTCCGTAACCTCATACCATATAATTCTTTGAATATTTTTTGAGAAATCAAGTTTTGTTCAACTCAAGTTTGTGAAAAAAAACTCCAAAGATTCATTCCCTTTTCCACTCCATTAATTTTCTGCAAGCAAGAGGAAGAGAAAGCACGAAGAATTGCATCAAGAACAAAGCTCAGAAGCAGCTCATAGAAGGTGAATTTTGCAAAATTTCATCTCTTCGATTCTGCCTCCGTACTCTAGAACTAGACTGAATTTTGTGTTGGCTGAAGTCCTACTAAGGTAGGCAACATGACTGAGTTATTTTGAGTTTGATTCGAAGCAACTCAGGTTGAACACCTCTATTTTAATCTTCACTTTTCAATTTATAGAGTGAGAGATGAAACAAACAGAGGTCATATTCGTGATCCTTGCAATTTTTCCTTTCGAATGATGTTAGATCCCTAAATTTCTAGACAAGTTTGGTCTTGACAGTCCGGTGACCCTCACCGGAGAAGAAGATCGGAGCTAGGGCTCCAGAGGTGGCGTGGAAAGGCCCTCACCCTTGGATCTCTCTTCCATCTTTTAATTTGAGCCTTTGTTTGTGATTACCATATGTGTGGCGCATTGACTAAGAGTGCATGTGGAACACACTCTTTTGACCATCAGATATGTCACCTTAATTAATGAGGGAGATCTGATAGCTCCAGTTCTTTCTGTTTTATTTTATTTTTATAAATTGATTTTTAAATAGTATTTTATTTTAAAATTTACCATAAATTCATTTTTGGTCCAAAATTGATGGGACCAACACCCAAAATTCACAAATATTTTCTTCTTCCGATTTATGATTTTAAATTAATTTTTGGATTAAGTTTGATATTTTTGGTGAACTTTATAATTTTTAACTTGTTTTAATTAGTGTTTAATTACTTCTGACTTTTGAAAAATGCAAAAAAAACTAGTCAATGGTCCTTTTACCTTACTTGACCTATCATAAATCCCTTGGCCATTTCTTTGGTGTTTTAAAGGTGTTTTAGGTTTTTGATCTTTGAAAACTTATTTTTCTTCATTTTTAATAGGTTTTAAAAATAGTTTAATTGATTTAATGCTTTGGTGAGCTTTTGTATTGACTTTGTGTTGACCTGACTTCTATTTGACCTTTGTCTTGGTTGAATTGGATCTTTACTTGGTAAATACCATTATATTTAGGAGGTTGATGAAGTTTAAAACTTCAACGCTCAAGATGAATGAATGGTATTGATCAAGTGAGGTTCATCCCTTGACCAATTTGGGATCCCCTTTCATCTCTCCATTTTCATCTCATTTCTTCCCCAATCATCTCTTGGCCAATGACTTCTCATAGATCATTAGCTAGTTGATTCATCAATGACCTTGTGTCAGATGAATCAACATAGGCTTGACTGAGATAGGCTCATCCTCTCTTTTTTTGTGTTTTGCTTTAGGAGTTTGGTCTTGGATACCTTGTCTCTAGCATGCATTGATACCAACATTATTATTGACCGGCCTCAGATAGGTATGGCTTCTACATAAGCCTACTTACGATTGTTTAACATAGCGCTAAATTTGCCTTAAGGAACATATTAACATACTAGCTTGACAACTAATATTTAACTTTGTTGCCATTTACTTTAATGTAATTTAAATTCTTACACTTTATCATCCTTGTCCTTTACATTCATGCAACTTATTTATTCTTCTGTTTTTTTCATTTTTTGCTCACTTGAGCCATTATATTTTGTGCTTGTGATATATGTGTGCTTGTGATTATATTTTGTTTATGGTCTTAGGACCTTAAAACACTTAATAAAAACAAAAACATTAAAAAACACATTGGTGGAATGTTGGATCATTGTCTGTGACATGATTTGGACCTATGGACTTATAGTACGCAACATTCCTGAGCTATGGAAGAAAAACTTGGCCAATGCCATTAATTTGAAACCAAAAACATGGCCAATGCCGTTCATCTGACAAAAGCTTGAGAGACTCCCTTGGGTTTATCTAATACACTATTGTCTTGTGGATGCTTCCCATCAGTTATATCTTTTTCAACTCAAAACTCTTAATCTTGTCTAAGATAGCCTCTTCATCTCCACCTCCTCATTCTTTAATTTCAAAATCTCCTTCTCATTTTCAAAACTTCTTTGCTTGTCTTTTTTCAACTTAGACTTGTTTTAATGAGTAGAAACCTTGTCCTTATGCCATTGATTTTCAAACTATTTTCTTAATCAAATTTGTAAGAAGACTTAATCAGATTGACTTTATTTTCGAAAAGACCAAAAAGAACTAAAAACCTCATCTAATCATTTTGGCCACTTGGTGCCTTTTTTTCCTTTGAAACTTTTCAAAAAGAAAGCATTTAGATTGGAGTTATCCTTGGTTTAGATGTAATTCTCTCATTCCATGATATGTTGAGTATAAGACTTTCCATTTACTAGGGGTTTGAGGCATACTTGTTGATTTAAATCCGAGTTGGAGCCCTCTATCTTAAATGTGGTAAAGCCCCCATTATCGATGGATGTTTGGTTGAGTCTTCTCCCATTAATAACGAGATATCTTTAAGACTTTGTTAAAATCAATCCACCCGTCTTTGAAATTTTTACCACAAACTACGAGGTTTTGATCCCCCATTTATGTTGGTACGTAGGCATAAGACCAAAAGTCTTATCAAACCCAGAATGTAAATAATGAATTCTTTTCTCATCCCCTCATTCTATTTTAAAAAAAAAACATCTTTTCAACCAAAACAAGTACACACAAAAAGGGCTCCCTAGGAGTACCTAGGAAACTTTGGGTGATAATACCTTCCCTTTGTGTAACTAATCCCCTTACCTATAATCTATGACATTTAATTAGTTTTGATTTGAAAACTTCTTATATTTGGGTTTTGTTCGTACTTTCTCCCTTTTCGTTTGGAAATAATAAAAGCGCGGTGGCGACTCTGGTTTTACTGACATTGAGTTAACCAATAGCTCAGTGGTCATGAATTTAGCGCTATAGAAAAAAAAGTGGCGACTCTGCTAGGGATAGTCCCCAATGGGTTTAGCCTAATTTTTGTGTGTATTAGATTTGTTGATTATTGATGTTTGTATGTTGGTATATATTGTATGTAGGATATTTTATGTTTGTTGTGCTTGGTGATCTCAATGTGGTGAGATAAGTTCTATACCCGAACTTGAGTACAATCTAAGATAGGAGGATGGTATAATCATGTTTGACTCGTGTGGAGTAGTCCTTAGAGAGTTGGCTTGAGAATCCATACACTCAGTGGAGACCCCTTTGGAGTTATTGGTGCCAAACGAGTAAGTCATGGATAGGCGCTACTTTCTCCGACCTAGGAGTCTGAGAAGCTGAGAACTAAAGAACATTTAAACCTACTTGGCCTATTTTGGACGAAGTGTGAAGACTGTTTAAGTGTAGACTTAATAATTGTTGTTACACGATACTACAATCAGACGATTTTCTCTTGAGAATACTATGGGTTTATGAGTCAGTCATCCAAACCTATAGTAATCAATAGATGGGATCATGACTCTGAGAACTTTTTAGAACATGCTCTGCAGGTTTTTATCCTTAGTACACTCCTTTGGAATGGTTCTTAACCCGACCCCATGCTCGTGACTCGCAAAAAACCCATTGATTCTTGGTTGATCCGATCAGTTACCATCAATATCAATGGATCTTGGGTGTTGATGGGGTTAAAAACCCTAATCCACCAAAATAGATGATTGATCTTGACGATGACTTAATCCATTCCCTGACCTTTGTATGTGTTTGCCTTGTGTGTGATTCCTTGTGTGTGATTGTTGCATTCATGCATACATGCACATCATAGCAATCATCACAAAAATAAATTTGAAGGAACTAAGGTCGTGTTTGAGAATAGTTTCAGACCATTGATTATAGACGCAGGAACACTAAGAAATATGGTTTCAGATGTCCAGATTTGAAAGAGTTAAGAAATCTAGCATACTTTGTAGTTGATCCCTTTAATATCAAAGAACGTAATGGGAAGCTTTTGTCTGTGTTCTCTACTGAGGTTGTTGAAGGACTCTTAAAGTGTGTTGGTTCAGTTCTATGATCCTCTCTACCAGTGCTTCACCTTTACCGATTATCAACTTATGCCTATGTTGGAGGAGTATGCTTATCTCTTGTGTATACCCATATCTGAAAAGTTTCCTTTTAGTGGATTAAAGGAGATTCTGAAATCTCAAGTCATAGTTGATGCTCTTCATTTGAAGAAGTCTGAGATTGATGCAAATATGACGAAGATAGGAGATATCCTAGGCCTGACTTATGATTTTCTGATTGGGAGAGCTACCACTTTTTCTCAAGCCGGTAGTATGGACACCTTCAAGGCTATCTTCTTGTTTCTTATCTATGGTCTAGCATTGTTCCCTAACGTTGATAACTTTGTCAAAATTAATGCCATTAGAATCTTCTTGACTAGGGATCCTGTTCCAACTCTCTTGGGTGACATGTATTTCTTCCGACAACTAAGGAATTCTAAGGGTAGTTGAACCATTGGAAGTTGCATCCCTCTTCTATACAAGTGGTTTATTTCTCACTTGCCTCAGACACCAGTCTTCCTAGAGAACAAGCAATGTCTACGGTGGTCCCAAAGACTCATGTCTCTCACTAATGATGATATTACTTGGTATAATTCTGTATACGATGGCTTTGAGATTATTGATAGTTGTGGTGAATTCTCTAATGTTCCTCTCATTGGTACACAAGGAGGAATCAACTACAACCCTGATTTGGCTCGTCGTCAACTTGGGTTCCCCTTGAAAGATAAACATAATAGAATTCAGTTAGAAGGTTTGTTCTATCAAAAGTGTAAAGATACCTAAAAATTGAAGGGTAGAATGGTGCATGCTTGGCATAGTCTCCATAGGAAGGGAAGATCCGAGCTTGGACCGCACAACTGCGTAGCTTTGGAACCTTACACTAGTTAGGTGAAGAAGAGAGCCTTAGACTTAAGATGTCGTATGCCTGTGAAAGACCTATGTCTATAATTGTGGTTGAGCCATCAACTCTCCCTAACCAATACGTAGAGGAGTTGGAAGACGTGTAAGACCCCAATTTTGACCCTAAGATCCCTCATGCAATCTCATCATATGCATTAGCATTGGGATCATACCTTGGCATCCTCCTTACCCCTCTTTTATTGGGTTTGTTTTGGGAGAGATCACCAATAACCATGTGATTGTATCATTCTTGTATATTATCATTTCACTAACCAAAACACCAAAAATATGTCTTTGTATTTGTCTAACTCTTTTGTAGGAAGGGCATGATCACCATTGATCTATCAAGTTCACATCTAGGGTTTGAGACCCTCATAGCTAAGAGCATAACCAAGGAATGATCCACAATGTCTATAAGCATCATATATGAGTCCCAATGATCTTTGCATGTTATTTTTATCAAGCATTCTTCAAGAATTTGTAGTTGGTTTGCCTTGGAAACCCTAATTTGTCTGGGTACTTTGAGTAACTTCTTCAACAAGCTTCCTCATCAATTGATAAAATTTCTCAAGGGAAACTTCAAAACTCATCATCTTATGCATATATGATCTACCATGAGCCTAAAAAGTCAAGAGGATTGCAAGTTAGCAAGTTGGTTGATGGTGGTTGGCCAGATGAATTCTTCTGATCAAAACTGGGTCCCCCTAGACCCTATATCATACAATTTTCACCATATGAAAATTATTCCAAGAGAAAAGTTACTACAAATGACATTCCAAAAAACTTCAATGTTTAAGTCTAGAGCTAATTTTGCTTGGAAAGTCATTTTCCATGTTGAAACATTATAGGTCATTTTGTCTAAACCCTAATTTCAAAGTCAACTTCCCAAGGCCATAACTTGCTCAATTTTTATGAGATGAAAGATTTCCAAGTTGCACAATAAAATTCAAGATGTATACTTCAACTTTGATGTTTGGAGTGAGAGCTAAATCAACTTTTATGAGAATTTGATATGAGGATACATTATAGGTCATTTTGGACCAATACAATTGAACAAGTGATTTTCCTCAACTTCAAAAATGCACATCTCTCTCATTCTAAATCCAAATGATGTCAAATTGGTGACCATTTTGAAGGTCTTTTCAATCTACAACTTGGATGAAGACACTTTTCTCATTTGGAGCTCACATAAAAAGTTTAGTAAGGTGGAACATTGAGGTATATGGCTTGACACTTAGAAAAAATTTCAACATGTTGAAATTTCCCAACTTCCACCTCAAAATTCAACTTGATCCAAGTTCCAGATGGAAACGTGTTCAACATAAGAGTTGTTCCTCTTGATATAATCTTTCCAAAGAGTCATATTTCATTCATTTTGGACATGGTTTTCTAGGATTGCGCATGGTTTTAATAGGCCTGCATCAAGTGCAAAAATCAAAAGTGCAAAAAACCATTTCACAATGCCTTTCCATTCAAGCTTCATTTCAATCTCATTTCCGATGCATTTGGACCTAATTGGATTGCTTCATGGGCCTGTACACGCCCACGCAAGCATGTGCATGACATTGCCAAATTTGGAAGAAACTTGAAGTGTGCAAATAACATTCCCAGTTGCTATAAATACAAGCTCTCTGAGCTCATTTGAAAGGATCCTTGCGCGCCAGCTTTGCCCCCCTCTCTTCAAACCCTCACAATTCAAAGGAAAACCTGAGAATTTTCATTTTGAAAATTGAGTTTGAATCTCACTGTTTGGAGATTCAAAAACTCCCGGATCCAAAGCTTTGTTCCATTTCCAAACCACTTATGCAAGCTCCCTGAGTGTGATCAAGCAAGGATTAAAGCAAGCAAGATCAAGTTTTGCACAACATTGAAGATATTTTCCAGAAATTTTCTTCTCTTTGATTCTCATTCAATTCTCATCAATTCTCTTGGATTTTGGTTGTTTGAAGTCCTACCAATGTAGGCAAGAAGATTGACTTGCTTTGAGGTCAAAGCGAAGTAACTCAGATGACACACCTCAAAATTTAACTCCTCATATCTTTCTATATATGTGGAGTTAGTTAAAATTGAGGTCAGATCGTGCTCTACGCCATTTTTTCTTTCAGATCATGTCCTCCTTTTTCATTTATGTGATGGTGATGACTGAACCAATCCAGTGAGGCTCGCCTGAGAAGGTGACCGGAGGTTTAGCGTCGGTGATGTGCTGGATAGGTTCAGAGCCATTGATCTTTTTCAAAATGTTTTAATTTCACGTGTTGCTTGTAATTACCACTTGTGTTACATGTTGACTAGTGACTATGGTGGAAAGCACGCTGATGGCCGCTTGATCTGCCACCTCAAATAATGAGGGAGATCAAGTGGTCCACGTTTTTTCTGAACATTTGAATTTAATTTAATTTGTTTTATTTTCATAATTCATATTAATATTAATATTGATCCAAAAAATATGAGAGATTCACCAAAAAAAATTAAATAAAATCCTCTTTCATATTCTGAGTTAAAATTATTTTTTGGATCATAATTTAATATTTTTCATAATTTAATTGATTTTGTGAATATTTTTAATTGTTTAAAAATACGTTTAAGTCTCTAAAAATTCTGAAATTTTTTCACCAAGGTCCTTTGACCTTGTTTGACCTATGATAAATCTCATGGCCATTTCTTTGGTGGTTTGATGAGGTTTTAGGAATTTGACAAACCATATTTAATTTAATGCATTATTTTTAGTATTTTTAAATTTAATAAATGCCAAAAAATTGTGTTGAGCCATTTTGATTGTTTGTATGAGTTTGACTTGTGTTGTTGGGTCTTGGTCAAGGTTGATTTGACTTTTCTAGGTTAAGATCATTGGATTTAGGAGATTGATGGAATGTACATTCCACCTCCCAAAATGAATGAATGATCTTAATTTGGTAAAAGTCCGCCTTTGTCAAATTTGAGATTTATCCATTTCCCCTCCCTCTTCATCTTATTCCCCTTCTTTATGCATTCATGTCATGGTCTTATGATATCTCAATGTCCTAAGGCTAGTTGATTGAAAATCAACATAAGTATGGATGAGATTAGGCCACCTCTTTTGCATTTTTTGTGTGTGTGGTATGTTTCATGAGCATAGTCCATTATACTATGTCTCTAATATGCATTAACACCAAAATCCCATTGCCCGACCTCAAATAGTTGTGACTTCTACATAAGCCCAATTACGATTGCTTAACATAGCGTTAAATTTTTTATACAAAAGGCATAGCATTCTAGTTAGTGAGATTGTAAGTCTCCCCTCTTTCATGGTATTTTGTGGAAACTTTGCCTTTTTTCCTTCCTTTGAAAGATGTCTTGGTTCAAGGATCCATACTTGTGATAAGTGGCTTGAGTGTTCTCCAAAGAATGACTTAAAACACAAAAGCAAAAGCAATACAAACTTATAACTCATTAACAACTAACATTTACTTTCAAGTTATTTACTTTAATGCACTTTATTTTTAAGCCTTATTCATTTGCCATTATTCATACCATTTCTAATTGTTTATGTTAATGTCATTTTCACTTTGTCCATTTGGACCATATTTTGTGATATATTTTGCTTGTGTATATTGTGCGTGTTTGTGTGGTCTTTGGCCATTAATGTACATAATAAGAACAATAATCCTAAAAAACATCTTGTGTGGATTGTTGGTTTGATCTGAGGCAATTGGACTTAGAATTTAGGCAACACTCCCTATGCAAAGGACTTGGCCAATGCCAACTTTCATGTAACTAAGTGCTTGTAATCTGAAACTTCATCTGATACATCCTTGAAAGATCCATTTGAGATCATCTACAACATGATCATTATGAAGCTGTTATTTTGAACCTGTGACTTATGGCAATATGGAATTCATCTGCTAAATGGGCAAATTTGAAGAAGATCATGGAATGGCTAAGCTTGGATGTGGCTATCTTTATTTGATGCCTTGCTCTTCAAGTTAATATTGTGTGCCTTGTTTGTTGCTTGATTCTAATGTCTAATGGAATTCGGGTTTCTATATGACATTCTTGTTTATTGGATTGCAGCCCATTGGTCAAATCATTTCAACTCTTAACTTTTAAATTTATGCTTAGGATTAGTCTCTTCATCTCCTTCCCATCTCTTTAATTTCAAAATCTCTCCCTCCTTTTAAAAACTTCTTTGTTTGTACTTGTTTTTTTCTTTCTAAACTTAGACCATTTTACAAACCAGAAACTTTGGCCTTATGCCATTGCATTTCAAACTTTTTTTCTTAAATCAAACTTGTAAGTAAACTTAACTATACTTGACTTAAAATTTTCAAAAGCCAAAAAGAACTAACTCATTCAAACCATTTTCTAGGCCTTTGTGCCTTTCAAACCTAATTTTTGTTAAAAGCAATGCATCCACTTTGAAATTTGTATCACAAACTACGAGGTTTTGATCCCTAATTTTTATGTTGCTACGTAGGCACAAGTCCGAAGGTCTTGTCAAACACAAAAATATAATTAATTAATTCGTTTCTCACTCCCTCATTCTATTTGCTTGCGAACATCATTTGTACAAAAATACTTATGCACACAAAAAAGGGTTCCCTAGGAGTACCTAGGACACTTTGGGTGCTAACACCTTCCCTCTGTGTAACTAACCCCCTTATTTGTAATCTCTGGCATTTTATTAGTTTGATATGAAAACTTCTTATTTTTTGGGTTTTGTTCTTACTTTTCCCTTTTCCCCTAGAAACAATAAAAGCGCGGTGGCGACTCTTGTCATTTGATGTCTTGCTTATCCATAGCTTGATGATCATGAATTTACCTCTACAGAAATTAAGTTGCGACTCTGCTGGGGAGTAGTCTCAAGTGGGTTTAGCCTAATTTTGTGTGTGTATATAATTGTATGTTTGACGTATGTATATTTGTATGTGTGATATAATCTGCTTGTTGTGCTTGGTGATCTCTGAGCGGTGAGATAAGTTCTCACCCGAACTTGACTGCAATTAAGATAGGAGGACGGTATAGTCATGTTCGACTTATGGGGAGTAGTCCTTAACAAGTTGGCTTAAGATGCATCTGCTCAGTGGAGACTGTTTTGGATTTGGAAATGTCACACAAGTATCTGTGGTTAGGCATTACTATCTCTAATTTGGGGTCCGAGAAGCTGAGGACCGTAGCTCATTTAACCCCACTTGGCCTATTTAGGACGTAGTGTTGAGACTGTTCAAGTGTAGACTTGATAATAGTTGTTACCCGATACTACACTCAGACGAGTTTTTCTTGAGAATATTATGGGTTGATGAGTCAGTCATCCTAACCTGTAATATCCGATAGATGGAATTAAGACTCTGGGAACTTTTTAGAACATGATTTACAGGGTTTTATCCTTAGTTCACTCCTTTGGGATGGTTCTTACCTAGAATCCATGCTCGTGATTCACAACAAACCCTTGATTCTTTGTTGATCCAATCGAGTCTTGTCAATATCAATGGAACTTGGGTGTTGATAAGGTGAAAGCCATAATCCACCAAAATGGATGCTTAATCTTGACAATGACTTGATTTATCCCTTGACCTCTGTTTGTGTGCCTTGTGTGTGATCCCTTATTTGTGATTGTTGTATTCATGCATTCATGCGCATCATAACATTCATCACACGAAAATTCAAGGAACTGAGGTATTATTTGCAAATATTTTCAGACCATGGATTATGGACGAAGGAACACTAAGAAGTACAATTTCAGATGTCCCAACTTAAAAGAGTTAAGGAAGCTAGAATATTTTGTATTAGATCCCTTGGACTTCAAACAACGTCATGGGAAGCTTTTATCTATCTTGTCTACTGATGTGGTTGAAGGACTTCTGAGTGTGTTGGTTCAGTTCTATGATCCTCTCTACGGTTGCTTCACTTTTCCTGATTATCAGCTTGTGCCTATGTTGGAGGAGTATGCCCATCTCTTGGGAATACCTATTTCTAACAAGGTTCCATTTAGTGGATTGGAAGAGATTCCCAAATCTAATCTTATTATTGAAGCTCTTCACTTGAAGAAGTCTGAGATAGAGGCTCATTGGGTGAAGAAAGGAGGATTGTTTGGGTTTCCATCTGATTTCCTCATCAAGGAAGCTACTGTATTTTCTCAAGTCGGTAGTATGGATGCTTTTGAATCTATCTTTGTGTTCCTCATATATGGATTAGCTTTGTTCCCTAACATTGACGGTTTTGTTGATGTTAACGCCATTAGAATTTTCTTGATTGGAACTCTTGTGCCTACTTTGTTGGGTGATATGTACTTCTCTTTGCATCTAAGGAATTCTAATGGTGGTGGAACGATTTTCTGTTGCATTCCTCTTCTATACAAGTGGTTTATTTCGCACTTGCTTCAGACACCTGGTTTTGTGGAGAACAAACAATGTCTACGGTGGTCTAAGAGACTTATGTCTCTCAATAATGATGATATAATGTGGTATGATCCTTCATTAAGTAGTTTGGAGATTATTGATAGTTGTGGCGAATTCTCTAATGTTCCTCTCATTGGTACACAAGGAGGAATCAACTACAACCCTGCTTTGGCTCGTCGTCAACTTGGGTTCCCCTTGAGAGACAAACCTAATAACATGTTGTTAGAAGGTCTTTTCTATCAAGAGGGTAAAGATCCCCAACATTTGAAGCAGAAGATTGTGCATGCTTGGCATAATGTACATAGGAAAGGAAGATCCGAGCTTGGTCCGTGCAATTGTGTAGCTTTGGAAGCTTACACTCTTTGGTTGAAGAAGAGAACTTTAAAGTTGAAGATGCCTTATCCTTGTGAGAGACCTATGTCTATGGTTGTGGTCGAGCCATTAACTCTCCCTAACCAAGATGTAGAGGAGTTGGAAGACGCACTCGCTAAGATGAAGCAAGAGAAGGATATGTGGGAAGAGCGTTTCCATGCTTTGAGCAAAAAGCATGAGGAGTTACAGTTGGAGTCTAAGGACAAAGATGCACTTATTGAGCTACTTGAAGATCGAGTGACAAAGAGACAGAGAGAGCCATATGTTTCATCTTCTAGCATGCCTTAGCCTTCCGTTGCTTGGAAGAAGATTGTTGATCAGCTTGTCCTCGAGAAAACTCAAATGAAGGCTTCTCCTGAGACCGAGATTCGACGCATTCGAAGGAAGTACGCACCTGCGGCCAGATCTTCTAACATTGTTGTTAGGAATCCTTAGGATGACTATTCTCCTTTTCTCTTGTAATTTTCATTTGGTTTCTGAAATTGTACTCAGTGTAATCCTTCCAATTATATAAATAAAAGAGATTTTTATGGTCATATCAAATTGTTGCAATTGTTATTATATATATATATATACATATATACATATATATATATATATATATATATATATATATACATACATATATATATATATATATATATATATATATATATATATTTGCAAATTATCAAACATTGCATTTCATGCATCATTTGCACAAGCAGGTTTCTCTTTCACCAGATGTCTCATTGGTGTTTCTTTTGTGCTTCATCCAAGTTGACTGATCGGTACAATACTCGTGCCAATCACTCCAGAATCATGGAACATCATGAGCAAGAGAATAGAGACCTAAAAGAGGAGATCGCTCACCTGACTGCCATGAAAGAGTCAGTTCTAGCCGCGCAGAGCCAGTCTTCTCCAACACCTGCCACTCCTCTTCCTCAGAGGGCTGTGATTCCAGAGGTGGCTACCTCTTCCATGCCTGTTGCTACGGCTCATTTTGAGCCTGCCGGATTCCTGTGGGGAATGCCGCCAAACTTCATGTCTGAGGGCTTTGCGCCCATATTTGCTTCCATGCCGACATCTAGTCCGGTCATGTCTCTGCCACCGCCTATAGTGCATACCTTACCTCGTGTAGGAGACACATTTATCATTCCGGTCCATCTGAGGGCCCGGACGTATATGAGATAATGGATGAAATGAAAGATCAATTTCTTGACCTGCGCAAGGAGTTGAAAACATTGAGAGGAAAGGACCTTTTTGGGAAGAGTGATGTTTAATTATGTCTGGTGCCGAATGTGAAGATTCTGGTGAAGTTCAAATTTCCTGACTTTGAAAAATACAAAGGGAACACATGTCCGCTTAATCCTTTAGTGATGTCTGCCCGTAAGATGTCTACCCAAACAAACAACGATCAACTGTTAATCCATTATTTCCAAGACACTCTGACCGGTGTTGCGTTGAGATGGTATATTGGGTTGGATAGTGCGAGCATCCGCACTTTCAACGACTTGGGTGAAGCATTTGCTAAGAAATACAAGTACAACATTGATATGGCTCCCGACTGAGATCAGTTGAGATCACTATCTCAGAAGGACAAGGAAACATTTAAGGAGTATGCGTAGAGATCGAGAGAACTCGCTGCTCAGATCAACCCTCCTTTAGAGGAAAAGGAGATGACCAAGATTTTTATGAAGACCCTTAGCTCATTTTACTATGAGAAGATGATCTCCAGTTCCCCCAGTGATTTTACCGAAATGGTAAACATGGGGATGAGGCTAGAAGAAGGTGTCCGAGAAAGACGGTTGTCAAAGGAGGAGGTATCATCCAGCAAAAGATATGACAACAATTTCAGTAATAAGAAGGACAATGAAGCCAACGCAATTTCTAGTGGAAGGCAGAGGAGGCCTCAAATCGGAAGAAGTCAACCATCCCGTCAACATCATCATCAAGTATCTTCCGTAATCCCCATTTTTTCAGCTAGTCAATCAGTACTAGTTCAGCAACAACAACCATAACAACGAACAAACACCTACAATAACAACAATAAGAACAATCATAAACAACAAACTTTCGAGAGGAAGAAGGTCTCTTTTGACCCGATTCCTATGACATATGCAGAGATCTATCCATCAATGGTTCTCAAGAACCTATTACAACCAAGAAATTCGCCCTAAATTCCTGAACCACTTCCATGGTGGTACATGCCTGATCTCCAATGTGCTTTTTATTAAGAAGCACCTGGACATGACATCGAGAACTGCTATCCTCTCAAATATGAAGTCCAGAAGCTAGTGAAAAGTGGAATGGTGTCTTTTGAGGACCGTGCACCCAACGTGAAAGCTAACTCACTGCCCGCTCATGGAAATTCATCTGTTAACATGGTAGACGGCTGCCCCGAAAGTTCAAAGTGTTTGATGTCCGTTTTATTCGAAGGTCCTTGGTGACGATGCATAAGGATATTTTCTTGGTTAGTGAATATGAGCATGACCATGATGGTTGTGCTATCTGCAGTGTTAATCCAAGAGAATGTGAGATTTGAAAAGAGACATCCAGCAGTTGATGGATGAAGGTATGATCCAGATTGTTCAATCCTGTCATGGAATTAATCCCTAGTTGAGTTTACTTCACTCATTGGATTGAGTCTTCTTTGAACGTTTCTCTCCAGTTCATTCTTGGACTGAACTTTGGTCCCCTGATCTTATTACCTTTTGTTAAGCTATCACTTGGTTGATAGTTAGGTAATATTCCCCTTTTGAGCTTATTACCTGTATTAAGTTATCACTTGGATGATAGTTAGGTAATATTTCTCTTATCTTTGGTTGGTTACCTTCGTTAAGCTATCACTTGGTTGGGAGCTGGTAATATTTCCCTTTTGAGATTATTGTCTTTTGTTAAGCTATCACTTGGATGATAGTTAGGTAATATTCATCTTACCTTTGATCGGTTACCTTTGTTAAGTTATGACTTGGCTGAGTCGATAATCTTTCCCTTTTGAGCTTAATACTATTTGTTAAGATATCATTGGCTGATAGTTAGGTAATCTTCCTCTTACCTTTGGTTGGTTACCTTTGTTAAGCTATCACTTGGCTGGTAGTTGGTAATCTTTCCCTTTTACGCTTATTACCTCTTGTTAATCTATCACTTGGCTGATAGTTAGGTAATATACCTCTTACCTTTGGTTGGTTACCTTATTTAAGCTTTCACTTGGCTGGTAGTTGGTAATCTTTCCCTTTTGAGCTTATTACATTTTGTTAATCTATCACTTGGTTGATACTTAGGTAATATTCCTCTTACCTTTAGTTGGTTACCTTTGTTAAGCTATCACTTGGATGGTAGTTGGTAATATTTCCTTTTAGCTTATTACTTTTGTTAAGCTATCACTTGGCTGATAGTTAGCTAATTTCTCCCCCTAGTGGATTTGGGCATCCCCTTTTGATTGCTCTTTTCCCCGACGGAATGTTACTTTGATAAGTATTCCCCATTGTGCCTTCGGTTGGTTTGTTGTCTAATTGTGCATTGGTTTATTTCCAATAAAATAGTTATTCCTGAGTCGAGTCGTTTCCCCTGTGGAACTTTGTTTGTCCTTGTCATACCCCATAATTTTCCCTCCCTTTTTCACTTTTCATCTAACCTACAACTATACTCATGCTTCATTCATGTGCATCCTTCATTCATGATGAACACTTTCTAACAAGTATCGTAGATTCAAGGTTTGTGGTTGATGAAAACAAGGGATTGCTTGAAGATTGTGGTTTTCCTTATCCTATGGATTGAAACCCTAATTGCTTTAATTCTTTGGGACCTTAACTCTTGAAATCTATCAGGACATTCATCCGGGCATCCCAACCCTAATTCTTGGCCTTGCTTCTATGAGATCTTGTGTTTGACTTTCTGTGCATTGACTTGACTTATGAACCCTAATTATGGGCCCATGATCTGAGGCATAGTTGGTGGAGCTCTATGTTGTGTTTGAAACCCTAATCAAGGATAGTTGGTAAACGAGTGCCATGTTGGTTAACTTTGGATTGGGGATTCACCAAAACCCTAGTTGTTAGGAGCTTGAGGTCTTTAAGGTGGTATCTTGGTGTCCATTTCACACAAAACCCTAGTTTTTGATCAGGTAAGTTTGTGAACCTTGGGGCTTGCTTTAAGGGAGTTGAAACCATAGTTGTGGTTCATGGAATTAGTACACTACCAGTGTTGATTATTACTTGGTTTGAAACTCTTTGTTATTGATTGAAACTTGGATCTTTTACCTAGCTAAAACCCTAATGCATAGCTTGCATTTCACTCACATTCATGTTCTCATGGCCCATTTGATCCAAGTTTCATTTCATCAACATCCCATTCATGGTTCTCTTTATCTCACTAAGGCATTGACAAGTCTTGGTCTCATGTTCTGTGGATGAGTCAAGATTCATACAAGTGGTCTAGATCCATTGATTCAATTTTATTGTACACTTGATCAAGGCCTTACATTGGTCCACTAGCATCCATGTCATTCAGTCATTCAAATTTGTTTTAGATTTCATCTAAGGCATTTGGTTTCAAGATGGTTTTCATTTGAATTCAAAGTTGTTTCATGCGTAAGAATATTTTTGACTAAAAGAGTTTATTTCATTCATAAAGGACTTTTATATTATCCATACATGTTTCATAAAAAAATTAGAAAGAAATTACATATTATGGAATAAGTTGACTTTTGATCAACTGTTGACTTTTTGGTCAACCAGTTGACCACAATTCAACCATCTAGCTAAAAAAAACCATTCTCGTCATTTTCATATTCGTTGTTAAATCACTTCAAACCATGCCATTCATTACTTTGAATCTTGATCACTAAGTCATGGATCCATTGTTTCTTACATTTCCATATATAAATCAATATGAACCATGACCATTTCAAAAGCCAATTTACATTACATAAGCCATTGTAAACCAATACATAAGCCTTGTTCATTCTCATTACAATCAAAGGCCAATTTCAAATTACAACACTTTCAAACCATGTACATTACATATTACAAGTCAATATCTTAACCATAAATTCTTACATTTTCAAATTACATTCACATTATTCCCGATTACAACCAGGTCTCCAATATATTACAACAATACCACATGAGCCAATTACGAAGCACGAGTTAATTCAAGCTTCGAAAGCATTTTCAATGTCCAATTTAAGCGTCACAAGTCAAGCCAATCCAAATACAACCCGACATGAACAAAATTCCATCAAGCAATCCAAACTCCAATAAACATTTCCATGAGCTCAAAGCAATTCCAACAAGAAAACATTAACCAGCATGGCATAAAAGAAACCAAATGAAATTCACATATATAAACTATTTTCACTTCAATCTTTCCTTAATTCTAACAAACCCTCCATTACCAACATCTCACAACCACATCCAAATGGCACAAAAACAGAAATCTCCTCCAAATAACTTCTAACATTTAGATTTTTCTAACCGCTTTCAACTACTTCCAAACCAACATATAATCATTTTGGTCACCAAAATTTTCCAAAACAGAATCAAAACCAAACACTGAACGAATTCATTTCCACATAGCATTAACTAATTCAAACACAAACTCAATATTGATAATCCATTGCTAACCAATTTCAATTCAAGCGGTCAATTGCAAAATCACCAACTAACCAAGTCTTCAAGTGGCATTGATGGCCTTAATTTAAATTACAGGAAGTTTCTAAACCAGTTTAATTGTTCAAACATGAATTTCATAAACTAGCCAATTTCTCTCTAATTACTAACTAAACATACATTTTTTCCAAGGACTATACATAACAGTAGAATTTTCCTAACCTCCAATAGCACCCCAATGATTACTTCCCATACATTCCCAATTCACCTACAAATACACAGAAAAAAAACAAATTTATTACAACCCTGCAAAAATTCAAAAGTTGGGCTGAATCCACAACTATCATTCACTCCACATATAAGTCATAGCATGTGTAACCATCCATTGATCACTAACTGACTTTTCATAACTCATAATAGATTTACTGCTAATTGATGATCCTAGTTGTTTCTATTCAAAACAGAACCTAACAAACCTTCAACTATCAACTTAACCAACCTATTAACAACTAAATAGAAGCCAAGTATTTTGTGTAACAGGGAAGTATAATAATAGCCAATACAACATAGCTCACAGTGTAACAGAATCTGACATAAGCTCATCAACAGAACCATTTCACTCAAATTTCATTTTAATTGCATTTCAAATTAGAGTTCCAACTAAACCATTAACTGAATTGAAATTAATAGCTAACACAATTTTTTATTTATTTCTAACAAACTGAATTTGAAGCGAATTTGAAACGAATTTCTAACAAACTCTAGAGCCTATAAATGCAATCTTCAGGGTTTATGCATTCTGCATTTTTTCACTCTTAAAACTCTCCGCTTTTTTCTCAGTTTTCTATGACTCTGAATTCCTTCACTTACAAATTCCATACACCAATCTTCATTCTCAATGTCTCACACTCATGAGTTCTCTAATCTCATCGTCTTGCTCATAGCCACGAACGCTCAGAAAGGAAGACGCAAGAATAAGAAGAGCACACTGTAACACCCCAAAATTTACCCTTTATTTTTTCTTGGAAGCTTGGGATTATGTTTCACACCTCATTAGCATCATACTAGGTCATACTCATTGCATACTGCATTAGTGACTTGGGAATCAGGTTTTGATGGATCACTCCTTAACAGAAGGAGCCCACACAAAGCAAGATTGAGAATTGGACTTCATTCTCTAAGCATACAAGTCTCAAGGGTCTCAGGTAGGTCCAGGTACCTTATTATGGTCCTCAGTTCATCAGTGAAGGGTTCAGAGCTATCAGAGTGCTCATCTGGATTTAATCAGGAAATTAGGGTTTCATGGCTACCTGCAACAGGCAATGTTTGGTTGGAAGTAAAGGGCCTCATCCATGTCATGATTAGAGAGGCATCTTGGCCTAGGAAGATTCACAATTATCTCAGAAAGATTTATTGGCAATCAGTGCAATCCGCTCCTGATCAATTTTTCCATAAACTAGGGTTTGGTTTAAAATCAGTTTATTTCTGTTTCTTTAGGTGAAACTCTTTTCCATGGCCCTCCATATGTCCACAAGGGTCTACATACAAAAAATCAGCTTTTTATTTGAGCCAGAAGTGCTTCAATTGATCACTGGAATCGGGAATCAGACAGTTTAGGAAAAATCAATTGTGGGGCCATAATAGTTAACTCCTGACATTTTGAGAGT
This sequence comes from Lathyrus oleraceus, assembly GCF_024323335.1. Lineage (NCBI taxonomy): Eukaryota > Viridiplantae > Streptophyta > Magnoliopsida > Fabales > Fabaceae > Lathyrus > Lathyrus oleraceus. The sequence continues at coordinate 230,977,325 of NC_066580.1, read as the reverse complement.
GGAATCTCAAAATCCATGCCTAGGGGATCCTACATGTGAAATTTTATCAAGGTTGGATCTTGGATTCATCATTTAATCAGGAATTGAAAAAGTTACTTAATTTGGAAATGGTTGACTTTCCATTTAGGGCAAGTTTTCATGATTGTTGCACTCACTTTAAGCCCATTTTCCATCAAGATAAAAGCACCATTTGAAAATTTCTCCAGCACGAAAGTTGTTCCTCTTGTTCCAAGCTTTCTAGATATGTAAAGTTTTCTGCATTTGGATCAAGATTGAGAAAGTTATGCTTAGTCAAAGTGAGACATTTTTTAGGACACTTAGAAAAAATTCTAAGTCTCAAAATCTTCAAAGTTTGTCAAGACTTCTTGGCCAGTTTTCTTTCACTTCAAGGCACCAATTGAAAATTTTTTCTTCACAACAATTATACCTTGCCATGTCCTCTTTCACCTCCTTTTGGAATCATCTCATTTGGATCCATGGTTTGAGAAATGCATTCATCTAAAGTTGGCATCATGACTTGATTCTCTAGGCAGGTTTTAGGCCAAACTGGCCCAACCATTTTGCAATGTTGAGACATGATCTTGAGGGTCATTTTTCACCTTCTTCCATTCATCATTTCAAATTGTGCTCAACATGAAAGATGCTATGCTCCATGAGATCTTTCCACTGTTTGCATCATCTCATCATTTAGTGGCTTGCTCATCAAGATACATCTTGAAATGAATTCCAAGCCATGCTGCAGCCAGACCAAGCAAACCAGCCCACGTTTTTACCTCATTTGGCCATGCATATTTTTTCCCATTCACTTAAACTTTGCCAAAATGAGCAATTTTCTAACACCACCTCACATTGCCACCAAATGCACATTTTGCTCACCTCACAAACAGATCATTTTGAGCCCATTAAGGACACTTGGCCCATCATATTTAAGCCTAAACCCTAACCTGAAAGCAAGGTGGCTGTGATTTTCGAGCTAAGCAAGGCAAGGAGCATTAGAGATCTGTTTTCATTCCTCTTCCATTTCTTAAGTTTGAAGCACCAAAGCACCATTTCTTCTTCCATTTCTCCACAACCAAGAGGCAGTGGACCTAGCATCCACTAGGTAATCATCTTACTCCATGGCTATTTGTTTTGCTCAGTCTTATGTTTGATACATCCATGCCATTACCATGCTGTTTACCATGCTCATCATATTTTCCATGCTAATCATGCTCATGTTTGTTTCATGCTTGTTTATAATGCCAACCATATGCTTGTTCATGTTGCTGAGTTTGTGCTGTTATTTTTATGTTCATACCCGTGCCCATGTTGTCACCTTGTTGACAACATTTCTCCATGTTATTCTACACATTCCATACTTGAGTTCTGATTTTTATTTCATGACATTTGGTGCATTATAGTGGTTGCATTTTGTTGTGGAAGTTGAGCAAAATCCACTGTGTTTTCGTGTTTGCATGGCGCTAGGGTTTGACATGGAGAAGACGATGATGTGTCACTATAAGAGCCCTTGGATCCTTGGCTTATGTTTTAATATGGGCCATCCACGTTATTTTGTCTTGTAGTGTTTTAATGAAACTTGACCAGTTGATACAATGTTAACATGATTTTTTACTTAAAATGTTATTTAAATGGTTGTCATGCCTGATTAATAATTGTTTGGACTGGGCTTTGCGCAGTATGCTTTCAACACCCCCATGCATGGCCCATTAGCGCTTAGTTCATTTTCCTGTTCAACTAAAATAATAATGCACCTCCCATTTTCATTTTCTTTTTTAATTCATATTTATTTTCTGTTTTGATTTTAATTATTTTAAAATATTTGCTTTGTTCATAAAAATACCCAAAAATATTTTCCATATTTCTTAATGCATTATTTAATTTTATTTAATTTTTATTTTCGTATTTATTTAATGTTAATGTTTTATTTTAATTATTCTTTCCAAGTGGTTCATTTTAACACACATTTATTTCTTGATTTTATTTTCATGACTTAGAATTATTTTTAGTTCTTGATTTTTTGGATGAAGGTTGACCACTCTCCCATGGACAACCTGACCTTTTCTTGGATTTTTGTTTCACCATTTTCTATTTATTTGATGATTGTTTTGGTAGGTTGACCTTTAGTTTGACTTCTGCCTTATTTCAATTAATTCATATACCAATTTTCATTATTTTTGAAATCTTTTTGGGGGATGATGATGTCCTGACCCCACCTTACTTAGTTTACTTTTTCATAATTTTATTGATTAATTTACTATTTATTTTGGATTTATTTTGTTGATTGACTTTTGGTTTGACCTACATTTTGTTTCAATTAATTCATGCCCTAATTTTCATTATTTTTAAAATCTTTTTGGGGGATGATGATGTCCTGACCCCACCTTAATTAGTTTAATTTTTCATAATTTTCTTGATCAATTTGCTATTTATTTGATATTTATTAAGTTGACTTGAATTTTCAGTTGACTTTCTTATGATCGATGTTTGACTTAGGGATTGCTTATGGCAATTGAAGAGATCTTTTGATCCTCCCTTGTCCATCTCATATGCCATGTAACAGAGGCCTTTTATCATGATTTTCTTTGGTCCTTACCTCATTTCCTGATTAAATTATTCAGTGAACCCTTTTGTGCATTTTTTTTCATCTGTCAGATTCATCTATCATCTTTTATACTTGTTTCTTTCATCCATGCTTATTATTGCTTGATTGTTTAACATGTTCATACTTCTCATGCATTGTTTAATTCACTTTCATTTCATTCTTTGATTCTTTGATTTGATTATACACTTGTTCACTTATCTTGTTTGATTAACTGTTGCCTACTTGTTTGATGTATGAGGCATATATTCTTATTGTTTGATTGCCATGAACAATCCCTATTCATAACAAATGTACCCCTCTCCCATGAAATGTATAATATTTATTCTTTCATTCTTTATTCATCTGTTAATACAAGAATTAAAACGAACATCCGATAACCATTTCAAAACAAGATCAAAAGCTCAATCCAACGTCGAGTAATCATTTTCAAAACTTAATAGAACCAGCACGTATTCATCCATCCTCTTGTAAGTCGATTGTTTCAGGCATCGCCATTTCTCTTGTAAGTCGATTGCTTTATGCATCGCCATCTACCTGTAAGTCGATTGCTTCGTGCATCGCCATCTACCCTTATTTGTAGCTCCTCTCCTTGCTCAATCCGTCGACTCTTGTTTCGTTTAGGTAGAACCCTTTGTATGATAACATAGGTAGAATTCCCTCATTCTTTGCATGCTAACATCAGGTAGATGTTCCCATTTGTAAATCCTAACACATAGGTCTATATTGCATGACAACTCTAGGGTAGAGCTTCCCCACTTTTAGACCTTCCTTGCGTCTCTGATCTTGTGGCATGTCAATCCGTTCTATTGCAAAGAGATAACTGCCTAAGACTCGATTCAGCGAGCTGCGACACCTACTGCTAGGACGTTGAACACATTACCCACTCTCCTTTGACACAGCTGGTGTCCTCTTTTGTAAGCCCATGTTCAGATGGCAATCCTTAACCCGTAGTTAGGCGAACTACGACAACTCTAATTCTCATGTTTAGATGAGATACGTAGGCACGAGATGCGATGTCTTGTCGAGTTTTTTTGACTGACGACTAACAACTAATCCTTGTTTGCTTTCGCCCTGGTTGGGATTTTTTTCTCTCGCCCTCGTTGCGATCGAGACCTTCCCTTTCTCTTGCCCTAGTTGCATTCGGGACCCTCGTTCCCGTAGTTACCTGAACTACGTTTTTCTCTGATTCTCATTCCAGATGAGATACATAGGCATAAGACGCGATGTCTTACCGAGCACACTTCTCTTTAACCCATAGGTATCCGAGCTACGAAGACTCTGATTCTCATGTTCAGATGAGATACGTAGGCAATGGATGGGACATTCCTTGCGAGTCATTTTCTTTTGACCTACCTTTAGCAGATAGTACATTAGATATACCTACACCCTTTAGACTAGAACAACAAGAGTGGATCCCGTAGAGTACTACGGATGCGTAGGGGTGATAATACCTTCCCTTCGCATAATCGACTCCCGAACCCAAGATTTGGTTGCGAGACCTTGTCTTTTCCTTTTTCTTCAAGTTTTCTTCGATCGTTTCCTTTCCCTCCTTTGGGATATTTAACGAACGGTGGCGACTCTTCTGTTTCTTTTTCATCGCCGGTTGTAATTTTTTTTGCCCAGTTGTGACACACACGTCATAATAAAAGTAGAGAAACGAAGAGAAAGAACCGATACCTGGTTATACCATCGTGCCGGAGCAACGAAGAGATAATTTTGCTTGTAAAGTCATCTTTTATGGTGAAAGATTATAGGTCATTTTGTCTAAACCCTAGTTTGGAGGTCAACTTTCCAAGACCATAACTTGCTCATTGTTTATGATATGAAAGCCATTCAAGTTGCATGATCAAATTTAAGATGTCTACTTTAACTTCGATGTTTGGAGAAAGTAAAAATTCAACTTTTAAATGCATGTGATATGATGAAACATTTTAGGTCATTTTGGGCCAATACCTTTGAACAAGTGATTTTCCTCAACTTCTAAAATGCATAACTCCTCTATGATAAATCCAAAAGAGGTCAAATTTGTGACCAATTTGAAGTAATTTTAGAGAGCTACAACTTTGATGAAGGAACGTTTCTCATATTAAGCCCATAGAAAAAATTATCCAAGATGGAAGAACTGAACATATGGCTTGGTACTTAGAATTCTTTTTGATATGTTTGATTTTCGAAACTTCCACCTCAAAATTCATCATGATCCAAGCTTCAAATGAAAAAGTGTTTAACATGAAAGTTGTTCCTCTTTATCTAACCTTTCTAAAAAGTCAAAATTCATACCATTTGGACAAAGAATGAATGATTTGTGTATGACTTAAAGTTGAAGGATAATTTGGAAGATTTAAAGTTCCACTTTCCATACACGAATGCATGGCCTTTCCACATGACTTCAGCATTGCCTACACTTATTTTTGGACCTAAATGCATCATTACATGAGCCTATCACACGCCCATGCATCCATGCAAAGGAAAATTGGTATTTTTGGAATTTTGAAAGGAGGGTGTGAAACCAATTGCATTACATATAAATAGAGCCCCTCTTGGTCAGAATTATGGACCCTGGCACGCAAGCTTTGATTCAGCAACCCTAAACCCTCACATTCAAAGGATAAACTTGGTGATTTTCATTGAAAATCGAGTTTGAATCTCTCAACTATTTTGAGATTGAAACTCCAAGAGTCCTCCTTCTTCCTTGATCCATTTCCACTACATTGAAGGTGATTCTCAAAAAAATTCGTCTCTTCGATTCTAACTCAATTCTCCATTATTCTTGTTGATTTTTGGTTGTCTGAAGTTGTACCAATATTGGCAACAAGATTGAGTTGCTTAGAGGTCAAATCGAAGCAACTCAGATCATGATCCTCAAAATTCAACTCCATGTCTCTTTCTATATACTTGGAGTTAGGTGAAATTGAGGTCTGATTCGAGCTCCTGAGCATTTTTACTTTAAATCCATGTCCTCTTTTTTTATTTTGGTGATGGTTGAGGGTGGACCAGTCCGGTGAGGTCCACCGAAGAAAAAGACCGGAGCTCTGGCTCCGGCGGTGCGTTGGCATGCTTCTAACCACATGATCTGTTTAATATGTTTTAATCTTACGCGTTGGTTTTGATTACCATCCCTGCAGCGCTGTTGACTAATGACCATGTGGAACGCGTGCTTGGATCCACTTGATCTGCCACCTCAATTAATGAGGGAGATCAAGTGGTCCACGTTTTTTTGTATTTTCTGATTTTCATTTTAATTGACTTATTTTCATTAATTCATATTAATTTTAATATTAATCCAAAAAATATGGGACCTTCACAAAAAATTCTCAAATATTTTTCTCTTTCATTTTCTGAATTAATATTATTTTTTGGACCAATATTAATATTTTTCACGATTTAATTGTTTTTATGCATACTTTTAATTATTTAAAAATAATTTTTAAGTTTCCAAAAAATATGAAAAAATTTCTCTAGGGTCCTTTGATCTTGTTTGACCTATGATAAATCTCTTGGCCATTTATTTGGTGTTTGGAAGAGGTTTTAGGTTTTTGATCAACCATATTTTAATTTAATGAATTCTTAATTGTTTAGTTATAAATAAATTGTGTTGAGCTATTTTTGTTGACTTGTTTAGTTTGACTATTGTTGTTGGGCCTTGGTCAAAGTTGATTTGACTTTGTTGGATTAAAATCATTGGATTTAGGGGATTGATGAAATGTATATTTCATCTCCCAAAATGAATGAATGATTTTAATTAGATAAAAGTCCTCCCATGACCAATTTGAGTTTATTTCATTCCCCTTCCCTCTTCAGCTTCAATCCCTTTCTATCCCATCCATTCCATTGACCTATGATATCTATATATCCTAAGTCTAATTGGTTCATAAATCAATATAAGTATGGATGAGATTAGGTCCACCCTTTTACCATTTTCTTTTAAGTGTGGTATGTTTTAGGAGTATGGTTCATAATACCATATCTCTAACATGCATTAACATTAAAATTTCTATTGCCCGACCTCAAATAGTTATGACTTCTACATAAGTCAAATTACGATTGCTTAACATAGCGCATAATTTTGACCCAAACGCATTGCATTCTAGTAAGTGAGATTGTAAGTCTCCCCCTTTCATGGTATTGTGTGGAAACTTAGTCTTTTTTTCTTCCTTTGGAAGATGTCTTAGTTCAAGGATCCATGCTTGTGAATAGAGGGTCGAGTGTTCTCCAAAAAATGACTTAAATAATTGAAAAGCAAAAGCAATACTAACTTATAATCAACTAAAATTTGACTAACTTTTAATTTCAAGTCATTTACTTTATGCATTTTAAATTCAAGTTTTTATCATTTGACATTATTCATACCATTTAACTTGTTTATTTTAATACCATTTTCACTTTGCTCACTTGAGCCATATCTTGTGATTATACTTGTTTGTATATTTTGTTGGTGTTTGTGGTCTTTTGACCTTAATGTACATAATAACAACAAAAACTCTAAAAAAGATTTGTGTGGACTATTGGATTTGATCTGAGACATTAGACTTAGAATTAGGCAACATTCCCTATGCCAAAAGGACTTGGCCAATTCCAACTTTTCTGAAGCCAGTTATTGTGAATCGAACTTTCATCTGAAGCAAGTATTAAGATCCCCCTGAGTTCATCTGCTACATGGTCTTGGTGCAAATGTTACTTTGAACCTGTGTCTAATGCCTATTTCTGAGCCATTCAAGGAGTATGTCATCTGATATATGGGAGATTATGAAGAAGACTATGAAGTTGCTTTCTTGGATATGGTTATCTTTATTTAATGCCTGGCTCTTCATATTGCTACTTGCTTATTGATATTGCCCGATTTTAAGTCCAAAGGAAAAGTGGGTTTCTATATGACATTCTTGTCTATTGGATGACATCCCATTGGTCATATCTTTTCAACTCTCAACTTTTAATCTTTTCTTAGGATTAGTCTCTTCATCTCCTCCCATTTTCTTAAATTTCAAAATCTTTCCCCCTTTTCAAAAATCTTCTTTGCTTGTGATTTCTAAACTTAGACTTTATTGCAAATTAGAAACTTTGGCCTTTATGCCATTGCATTTTTAAACTCTTTTCTTAAATCAAACTTGTAAATGAATCTAACCATATTGAATTAAAATTTCAAAAGACAAAAAGAACTAACACTCATTCAAACTCTTTTTACATCCTGTGTACCTCTTTTAAATTTAAATTTTAATTAAAAGCAATCCACTCATTTTGAAATTCATACCACGAACTACGAGGTTTTGATCCCTCATTTTTATGTTGGTACGTAGGCACAAGTCCGAAGGTCTTGTCAAACACAAAAATCTAATCAATGAGTTCGTTTCTCATCCCACACTCTATTTTTCTCAAAAATATTTTATACGAAAAACACATACACATATAAAAAAGGGCTCCCTATGAGTACCAAAGACACTTTGGGTGCTAACAACATCCCTCTGTGTAACCAACCCCCTTATCGGTAATCTCTGGCATTTTATTAGTTTTTATTTAAAAACTTCTTTTCTTTGGGTTTTGTTCGTACTTTTCCCTTTTTCTTTGGAAACAATAAAAGCGCGGTGGCGACTCTGGTTTTATTGACGTTAAGCTTATCCATAGCTTGATGGTCTTGAATTTACTGCTACAAAAATTAAGTGGCGACTCTGTTGGGGAGTAGTCTCTAGTGGGTTTAGCCTACTTTTTTGTGTGTATATAATTGTATATTTGATGTATGTATATTTTTTCGTATGATATAATCTGCTCGTTGTGCTTGGTGATCTCTGAGTGGTGAGATATGTTCTAACCCGAACTTGAGTGCAATTAAGATAGGAAGATGGTATAGTCATGTTCGACTTGTGTGGAGTAGTCCTTAACAAGTTGTCTTGAGTCCATCTACTCAGTGGAGACCCTTTTGGAGCTATTTATGTCACACAAGTTATTTGTGGTTAGGCATTACTTTCTCTGATTTTGGGTCCGAGAAGCTGAGGATCGTAGAACATTTAACCCATCTTGGCCTATTTAGGACGTAGTGCGGAAACTGTTCAGGTGTAGACTTGATAATAGTTGTTACGTGATACTACATTCAGACGAGTTTCTCTTGAGACTATTATGGGTTGATGAGTCAGTCATCCTAACCTATAATATCCGATAGAAGGAATGAAGACTTTGGGAACTTTTTAGAACATGATCTACAGGTTTTTATCCTTAGTACATTCCTTTGGGATGGTTCTTAACCTGACTCCATGCTCGTGACTCACAACAAACCCTTGACTCTTGGTTGATTCAATCATGTCTTGTCAATATCAATGGAACTTGGATGTTGATAAAGTGAAAACCATAATCCACCAAAATGGATGATTAATCTTGATAATGACTTGATTCATCCCTTGACTTTTGTTTGTTTTCCTTGTGTTTAATCCCTTATTTGTGATTTTTGCGTTCATGCATTCATGCGCATCGTAACATTCATCACACCAAAAATAACTTTAAGGAACTGGGGTTTTATTTGCAAATATTTTCAGACCATGGATTGTGGACGAAGGAACGCTGAGAAGTACAGTTTTAGATGTCCATATTTGAAAGAGTTAAGGAAGCTGTCATCCTTTATATTAGATCCCTTGGACTTCAAACAACGACATGGGAAGCTTCTATCTGTGTTATATGCTGATTTGGTCGAATGACTCTTGGGTGTGTTGGTTCAGTTTTATGACCCTCTCTATCGTTGCTTCACTTTTCCCGATTATCAGCTTGTGCCTATGTTGGAGGAGTATGCCCATCTATTGGGAATACCTATTTCTAGCAAGGTGCCCTTTAGTGGATTGGAGGAGATTCCCAGATCTCATATCCTAGCCGAAGCTATTCATCTGAAGAAGTCTGAGATCGAGGCTCATTGGGTGAAGAATGGAGGTATTTTTGGGTTGACTTTTGAGTTCCTCATCAAGGAAGCTACTGCCTTTGCTCAAGCCGGTAGTATGTATACTTTTGAAGCTATCTTTGTGATGCTCATCTATGGTTTAGCTTTGTTCCCTAACATTGATGGTGTTGTTGATGTTAACGCCATTAGAATCTTCTTGATTGTAAATCTTATGCCTTCTTTGTTGGGTGATATGTATTTCTCTTTGCATATAAGGAATTCCAAAGGTGGTGGAACGATTGTGTGATGTGTTCCTCTTCTGTACAAGTGGTCCCAAAGACTTATGTCTCTCATTAATGATGATATAGTTTGGTATGACTCCACATTGAGTAGCTTGGATATTATTGATTGTTGTGGTGAATTCTCTAATCTGTCTCTCATTGGTATACAAGGAGGAATCAACTACGACCCTGCTTTGGCTCGTCGTCAACTTAGGTTCCCCTTGAGAGACAAGCCTAATAACAATTTGTTCGAAGTTCTTTTCTATCAAGAGGGTAAAGATCCCCAACATTTGAAGTAGAAGATAGTGCATGCATGGCATAATGTGCATAGGAAAGGATGATCCGAGCTTGGTCCATGCAACTGTGTAATGTTGGAAGCTTACACTCTTTGGGTGAAGAAGAGAGCTTTCAAGTTAAAGATGTTGTATGCTTGTGAAATACCTATGTCTATGGTTGTGGCTGAGCCATCAACTCTCCCTAACCAAGATATAGAGGAGTTGGAAGACGCACTCGCCAAGATGAAGTAAGAGAAGGATATGTAGGAAGAGCAATTCCCTGCTTTGAGCAGAAAGCATGAGGAGCTACAACTTGAGTCTAAAGAAAATGATGCACTTATTGAACTTCTTGAAGACCGAGCAATGAAGAGACAGAGATAGCCAGAGGTTTCATCTTCCTCTAGTATGCCTCAGCCTTCTAGTGCTTTGAGTCCGAGATTCAGCGCATCCGAAGGAAGTACGCGCCTGCAGCCAAATCATCTGACACTGTTGTTAGGGGATCCTTAGGATGACTAGTTTCCTTTTCTCTTGTATTTGTATTTTGGTTTCTAAAATTGTAATCAGTGCAATCCTTCCAAATTATATGAATAAAAAGGATTTTTATGGTTAATCAAATTGTTACAATTGTTATCATATATTTACAAATAAAATAGTATGTTCCTTGAAAATAAAAACAATCAAAGCATTGCATTTCATGCATCATTTGCATAGCAGGCTCTTCTTCTGCCAGATGTCTTATTGGTTATTCTTCTGTTCTTCAGCCAAGCTGACTCATCAATACAATACTCGCGCCAATCATCCGAGAATCATGGAACACTTGGAACAAGAGAACAGAGAACTAAAGGACAATATTGCCCGCTTGACTGCCATGATGGAGTCAGTCCTAGCTGCTTAAAGTCAATCTTCTCCAACGTCTGTAACTCCTCCTCCTCCTCATATGAATTTCATTTTAGAGGTTGTTACTTCAACCGTGCCTGCCACTCAGTTTGCTCCTGCAATGCCTACCAGATTCCCGTGGGGAATGCCGCCGAACTTTGTGCCTAAGGGTTTTGCGCCTACTTTTGCTTCCATGCCGGTATCTAGCCTGATCATGTTTGTTCCACCTCCAGTTGTTCACACATTGCCTCGTGTTGAAGACACCATCTACCATTCTGAACCGTCTGAGGGCCCGGATGTTTATGAGAAGATGGATGAGATGAAAGACCAATTCCTTGAGCTGCAAAAGGAGTTGAAGATGTTGAGGGGAAAAGATTTATTTGGTAAGAGTGTTGATGAACTCTGTTTGGTTCCCAATGTCAAAATCCCGATGAATTTCAAAGTCCCTGACTTTCGAAAGTATAAGGGGTACACTTGCCCGCTTAGCAATCTTGTCATGTATGCCAGGAAAATATCGACGTAAATTGATAATGATCAGGTACTGATTCATTACTTTCAAGATAGTCTGACTGGTGTCGCTCTGAGGTGGTACATGAGTTTGGATAGTGCGAGTGTGCGCGCGTTCAATGATTTGGGTGAGGAATTTGTGAAATAGTACAAATACAATATGGATATGGCGCCAGATAGGGACCAGCTGAGGTCGATGTCTCAAAAGGACAAAGAGACGTTCAAAGAATATGCCTAGAGATGGAGAGAGCTAGCCGTTCAGATTACCCTGTCGTTGGAAGAAAAGGAGATGGCCAAGATTTTCCTCAAGACCATGAGCTCGTTTTACTACGAGCGAATGATTTCTAGTTCCCCCAATGAATTTACCGAAATGGTAAATATAGGGATGAGATTAGAAGAAGGTGTCAGTGAGGGACGGATGTCTAAAGAAGAGGTATCATCCAGCAAGAGGTATGGTAACAGTTTCAAGAAGTTTCCGAGTATTAGATGTGTGACGTATTCGTCGATCTTTGGTTGAGACGCATAAGACCTTGTGTACTATTAGTGATTGCGAGCATGATCACAACAGTGGTGCAATCTGAAGTGTGAACCCCCATGGGTGTTCAATTCTCAAGAGAGATATCCAGAAGTTGATGGATGAGAATGTAATCCAGATTCAGCAATCGAGGGATATAGACGATGTCAACGTAATAGTACCAGTGTTCAAAACTCCTGAGAGGGTGGTAATTCAGTTCGATAGCAGCAACAGCAGTAACAACAGCAATACATCGGTATCGCCATTGGTAATACGGTTAGCGGATCCAGTCCCGTATGCATCCGATAGAGCTGTTCCGTACCAGTACAATGGTACTATGTTGGAGAATGGTCAAGAGGTTATGTTGCCTACGACCAGTTCTGTTGTGATTATTGCTAATGTTACAAAGGTGACCCATAATGGTCGTGTTTTTGGGTTAGTTTTCCCGAAGAATGTAGAGGATGTGGGTAAGAAGGTTGAAGTGCTTGCAGTAGATTCGGTTAGCGCTCGAAAGTGTCAGTCTGGTGAATCCAATAGTTTGAAGCCTAATGATGATGATGGGGTACTCCATTTGATTAAGAAGAGTGAATTTAATGTGGTGGAGCAGCTGCTCCAGACTCCCGCAAAAATTTCAGTGTTGTCTCTGCCTATGAATTCTGAAGCGCACAGAGAAGCATTGCAAAATGTATTGGAGTAAGCTTATGTGGAACATGATGTAACGGTTGATCAGTTTGATCATATTATGGCTAACATCACTTCCTACAACAATCTGAGCTTTTGTGATAAAGAACTTCCTGAGGAAGGCAGAAATTACAACTTAGCATTGCACATACCTATGAACTGCAAGGAGGATGCGTTGTCAAATGTGTTGGTTGATATCGGCTCTTCTTTGAATGTACTCCCCAAATCAACTCTCTTTAGATTGTCATATCAAGGAGCTCCGATGAGATACAGTGGCGTGATCGTCAAAGCTTTTGATGGTTCTCGCAAAATTGTTATAGGAGAAGTGGACCTTCCAGTGACGATAGGTCCAAGTGATTTCCAAATTACTTTCCAAGTAATGGATATCCACGCGGCCTATAACTGCTTGTTAGGAAAGTCGTAGATACATGAGGCGGGAGCTATGACGTCAACTCTGCATCAGAAGTTGAAATTCGTGAAGAATGGTAAGCTCGTTATCATTGGGGGAGAGAAATCTTTGTTGGTAAGCCATTTATCGTCTTTCTCATATGTTGAAGTTGAGGATGAGATTGGAACTCCGTTCCAAGCTCTATCTATTGCTGAAGAAAAGAGAGTTGGGGCACCCATGTCCTCTTTTTAAAGACGCGCAGAAGATTGTTGAAGACGGTAATTCTGATCAGTGGGGCCGGATGGTAGAGGTCGCCGAGAATAAGAGTCGAGCCGGTTTGGGTTTCCAACAAGGGTCGTTAGTTGAAGATGTGCAACCCAGTTTCCATAGAAGAGGGTTCATTCATGGTAATGAACATTAATCAGCTGCATTGATCAAGGGGGATGAAGATGAAGACTGCACCAATTTTGTGGCACATGGAAAAGCTTACAACAATTGGATCGCTGTCGACATTCTTGTTTTCTTCATCGCTTTAAGTAATTTTTTAAACATTTTTAAAAATCCTTCTCCTATGCCTAAGGGAGAAGTGAACATTGTTTGGAATCTTTAAAATTGATCATTAATAAAATGCAATTCTATTCACCCACAACTAAGATGTTTTATTTTTACTTTTTTGCTTTTTCTAAAAAAATGGTAATCAACAAAAAACATAAATAAGTAAATAAAAATTGTCCATCTGCATAATATTTGGTCACAATTCACTTCTCTAAAATCAAAAATATCAAATCATTATGCAGGTTGGTTTCTAAACCCGTTGAATACAATGATCCTACTCCTACTCCAAACTTTGAATTCCCTGTGTTTGAGGCTGAGGAAGAAAGTGATGAAGAAGTGTTTGATCAATTGACTCGTCTACTTAAGCATGAGGAAAAAACCATTCAGTCGATCGAAGAGCATATTGAGTTAGTCAACTTGGGTTCCGAGGATGATGGGAAGGAAGTCAAGATTGGGTCTCAACTGTGTCCAGAGGTTAAGAAGGGGTTGGTTGATCTTCTCCGAGAATATTCAGATGTGTTTGCTTGGTCCTATCAAGACATGCCTGGTTTGGATTCTGAGATTATGGAGCATAGATTTCCATTGAAGCCAGAATACCCGCCAGTCAAGCAAAAGTTGATGAGGTATCATCCTGATATGGCAGTAAAGATCAAAGAAGAAGTGCAGAAGCAGATTGATGTTGGTTTCCTTGTTACTGTTGAATATCCGCAGTGGGTGGCCAATATTGTGCCTGTTCCAAAGAAGGATGGATAAGTAAGCATGTGTGTTGATTATAGAGATTTGAACAAAGCTAGTCCGAAATATGATTTCCCTCTGCCAAACATGTATATGTTGGTAGACAATACAACTAAATTCAAAGTCTTTTCATTTATGGACAGATTTTCCGGATATAATCAAATCAAAACGGCACCCAAAGATATGGAGAACAGCACATTCATTACACCCTGGGGAACATTTTGTTATAGAGTGATGCCTTTCGAGTTAAAGAATGCTGGTGCGAATTACCAAAGAGCAGTGACGAAGAAGAACATGTTGAGCATTTGTTGAAGCTATTCCAGCGCTTGAGGAAGTATAAACTCTGCTTGAATCCCAACAACTGTACATTTGGTGTTCGTTCTAGTAAGTTGTTAGGCTTCATTGTCAGCGAGAAAGGTATTGAAGTTGATCCTGCCAAGGTCAAAGCAATACAAGAGATGCATGCGCCCAAGACTGAGAAGCAAGTCAGAGGTTTTCTCGGCCGCTTGAATTATATCTCGAGATTCATTTCACACATGACTGCCACATATGCGTCTATATTCAAGCTTTTTCGGAAAGATCAATCTTGTGATTGGACTGAAGACTGCCCGAAAGCTATTGACAATATTAAAGAGTATTTGCTCGAGCCTCCGATTTTGTCTCCGCCTGTTGAAGAAAGACCGTTGATCATGTATCTGACTATGCTTGAAGAGAGTATGCATTGTGTTCTACGTCATGAAGATGAAACTGGAAAGAAAGAATATGCTATTTACTACCTCAGTAAGAAGTTAACCGATTGTGAGACTCGGTATTCTATGCTAGAGAAGACTTGTTGCGCATTGGGTTGGGCTGCTAAGCGTCTGCGTCAGTATATATTAAATTATACCACTTGGTTGATATCCAAAATGGATCCAATCAAGTATTTTTGAGATTCCTACTTTAACTGAGAGGATTTCCCGTCGGCAGATGTTGTTATCCGAGTATGATATTGAATACGAATCTCAAAAAGCTATCAAAGATAGTGTCCTGGCTGACCATTTGGCTCACCAACCTATTGAAGATTATCAGTCAGTACAGTATGATTTTCCTGATGAAGAAATCTTTTACCTGAAGATGAAAGATTGTGGTGAACCATTGCTCTAAGAAGGGCCAGAACCTGATTCCTGTTGGGGCATGGTATTCGATGGAGCTGTTAATCAGTATGGTAATGACATTGGGGCAATGATTATTACTCCTCAAGGCACACATTTTCCGTTTACAGCTAGATTGACTTCCAAGTGTACAAACAATATGGCTGAGTATGAAGCTTTCATTATGGGGCTTGAAGAGGCCATTGATCTCAAAATCAAGTATTTAAACATCTATGGAGATTCAACTTTGATTGTGAATCAGATCAAAAGTAAATGGTAGACGAATCAACCCGGTTTGATACCTTATAGAGATTATGCGAGGAGGATTTCTACTTTCTTTTCAAAAGTTGAATTCCATCATAACCCTCGAGATGAAAACCGGATGGCATATGTTCTTGCAACATTGGCTTCAATGATTGTGGTAAAGTATTGGAATGAAGTTCCAAATTTGCCTGTGATGCGCCTTGATAGGCCAGCTCATGTGTTTGTTGTTAAAGAGATCAAGGATTAGAAGCCATGGTATTTTGATATCAAGTGTTTTCTCCAAAGTCAGATTTACCCACCTAGGGCATCTTTGAAAGATAAGAAGAGTTTGAGAAGATTAGCCGACAACTTCTACCTGAATGGTGATGTGATGTATAAGAGAAACTTCGATATGGTTCTGCTGAGATGCGTGGATGAACACGAGGTAGACTAATTGATGACTGAATTCCATGAAGGTTCCTTTGGTACTCATTCCAATGGACATGTTATGGCTAAGAAGATGTTGCGACCATGTTACTATTGACTGACAATGGAATCTGACTATTGCAAGTTTGTGAATAAATGCCACAAGTGTCAAATATATGCAGATAAGATTCATGTTCCTCTGACACTTTTGAATGGCATTTCCTCCCCACGGCCCTTCTCCATGTGGGGAATTGACATGATTGGCATGATTGAGCCCAAAGCATCGAACGAACATCGTTTCATTCTGGTGGCTATTGACTACTTCACAAAGTGGGTGGAAGTGGCATCGTATGAGAATGTGACCAAGCAAGTTGTAGTGAGGTTTATCAAGAATCAGATTATATGTCGTTATGGTGTGCCAAGTAAGATCATTACTGACAATGGATCGAACTTGAATAATAATATGGTGGAAGCTCTTTGCAAAGACTTCAAGATTGCACATCATAATTCTTTTCCCTATAGACCGAAGATGAATGGGGTTATTGAAGATGCAAACAAGAACATCAAGAAGATCATTTAGAAAATGGTTGTGACGTCCAAGGATTGGCATGAGATGCTCCCATTTGCCTTGCACGTGTATCATACATCCATCCGCACTTCAACAGGGGCAACCCCGTTCTCACTTGTTTATGGCATGGAAGTTATGTTGTCGATAGAGGTTGAGATCCCATCTTGTGTGTGCTGATGGAAGCCAAGTTGACAGAAGCTGAATAATGTCAGACTAGGTATGACCAGCTGAATTTAATTGAAGAGAAAAGGTTAGCTGCCATGTGTCATGGACAATTATATCAACAAAGAATGAAGAAAGCTTTTGACAAGAAGGTCAGGCCTCGTGTATTCAGAGAAGGTGACCTTGTGCTCAAGAAGATTCTATCTTTCAAACTAGATTCTAGGGGAAAATGGACTCCTAATTATGAAGGCCCATATGTTGTTGAGAGAGCATTTTCAGGCGGTGCTTTGATTCTTGCAACTATGGGTGGTGAAGAGTTCACTCGTCCTGTGAATATCGATGCAGTCAATAAATACTTCGCCTAAAAATAAAAGAACAACTCACTCAGTTGAAAAACCGAAAGGGCGGCTTTGGCAAAAATGAGCATCTCGGTGGATTGAAAACCCGAAAGGGCGATCCAGGAAAAATTTAGAGACATAAAACAGAAATAAGACTATCCCGATAAATTGAGTACCCCACCTTGGGGAAATTTATGCAAATATTAGGGATATGGCAAGTAACTGCATCCTGTTGATCTTCAGTCTTCAAGACTTTCTTGAGCATAACGATTGGTTCTGATTTATCTTCAGCCAAAGCCAAGAGCACAGTAGATATTAAAGGCGGTACAAGGATTAGTGATCATTGTATTCAATGTAACCCTTTTCCATTTAAATTACCATTTTCAACTTTTGTAAAGATCTATGGAGTCTTGTCATTTACAGACTACCATTCTATTAAATAAAGTTGATCTTTTTGTCCAATTGTTTCTACTCTTATTTATTCAGCTAAATAGAATTAAATTTTATTATGATCATTTTGAAATTTTAAAATAAAAAGCATGTTTTGTTAAATAATAAAAGCAGTTACTTTTAAAAAGCGATTAAAGGAATATCAACAGCGTTTGAAAACGGTAAGCCCTAAATGCAAAGCATTGTTGGTTTTTCCCAAGCAGTTGGTGTGATCTCTATTTTTTTCCCCAGCAGCATTTCCAGCATCTCCAGCCGAATTTTGTTGGTCTCCCCAACTAAGTTTGTATTTTCCTCCCTCGAGTTGTAGGTGCGTCATCGCAGCAGTTCGCATGACTCGGCAAATTTTGTTTCCCCACAAGTCGCCATCAGAGTTGTCCCTAACCTCTGTTTGCCCTGACTCTTGAGCAGTATTTTCGATCCTCTGCAAGGTTGTCTCCAATTTGATATGTTGTTGATCTAAAATTCCCTGCAGAATTGATAATGCAGTTTCCTCAACAGATCCTCTCCTCTTTTCCCTAGCCAGGGTTGAGTCTTTGAGGTGTCCGATTCTCTTTAGCAAATGCTTCCCTCCTGTGAGGATTGGCTGAGAATTGTATCGATGATTCAGACCAGTGACATTTGTATCCTTTATGATTGTTTTGTCAGCATAATCATCATATACATATACATATACATATACATTCTTGCATTAATAATGCACTTTGAGATTCATTGTTTCTCTGATCCTCTGCTACGGTGGTATACTTTTTATCCATGCAGATTTGGTTTGTCTGTCCTCTTTCAATTGTAGAGTGTCATCCCCTTAAGCATAAAGAATTTAACCTTTCCCATTCCCCACTAAGTTACTTCCTCATGGATGATTATTACTTCAACTTCCTCCCCAGTTGATAGTCTGGATGGAACCACTCCCCTTGAGCTAGATCCTTATTGGGTTGAGCCTTTGATTGATCGTTTCTTTCTAGATCTTACCTAGATCAATGCTTTTGGTCCCCTGGGAGTTTATTACCCAGTGACTGGTAATATTCTTCTCAATCGGCAAGTATTTCACTTTCACCCAATACCCGGCAAAAGTAACCATTTTCTCCCCAGCGGATTCATTTTCATGTCTCCTAGAAAGTTTATCCTTGATATGTTCATCCTAACTGATGATGGATATTTTCTTCCCCGGCTTTGAGTCTATCCTTAATATGTTCATCCTAACCGGTGACGGATATTCTCTTTTTGGTATTCTACCCAGTAAAAAGGTAGTTGTAATCCCTACTGTCTTTCCCCAGAGAGTTAATCCTTGATATTTTCATCCTAACCGATGACTGGTTTTCCTTCTCTTTGCGGTCTTCTGCCTAGTAATCGGTAGTTGTAAATCTTGCTTCCCTTTGGAGTTTATCCTTGATATGTTCATCTTAACCGGTGACAAATATTCTCTTTTTGGTATTCTATCCACTAACTGATACATGTAATCCTTATTCCTCCCCGCAAAGTTTACCCTTGATATGTCCATCCTAACCGATGACGTATATTCTCTTTTCTGGTATTCTATCCAGTATCCGATAGATATAAATCCTACTTTTTCAGGCGGTTTATCCTTGATATGTTCATCTTAACCAACGACAAATATCCTTCATAAAGTCCACTTTGAGTCTATCCTTGATATGTTCACTTTAATCAGTGATGGATATTCTCTTTCTTTGAGGTCTTCTGCCTAGTAATCGGTAGTTGTAAATCCTATTTAGCTTTCCTCGACAGGTTATTCTTAACAAGTAACATGTAATGAATACACCTTTTGTTGCCCCCGGTGAGTCATCCTTGATATGTTTACCCTAACCGGTAACGGATGTCCTCTCTGTCAGAATTTGTTATCCCCTTACCTAGTAACCGGTAGTGGATAATATATTTTTGTTACTCCTGTGCTGAAGATCATTTCTTCCCCAGTTGAGTTTGAGTGCGTATTTCCTCAATGAAATCGTTGTTTCCTTCTTGGGTCAAGTATTTCAGTTTTGTTGTAATCTACCTGTTTCCCCTACAGATGTTCTTTTTTTTCTCCGGTTGAGTCTTTCCATTGATTTATTTTCATGGAATCCCTCGATTCCCCAGCTATTTTTAAAGTCGTAGCCTGGCCTACGCACGACCCTTTTTATTCCTCAGAATCTCTGTCTTCCCAATGAGTTTTCCTTACGGAATGCATTATACTCCTGCGGACTCTCGGTCTCTCCAGATTCTTTTCCTTTGTGGTAACATTTTCCCCACAAAGATATTTTAACATTCATATCATATGTATCATGAGGTCTCTTAGGGACCAAAATCTATTTCTATATGTTATTATTTAAGTCCATTCTACTGAGTCGATGTGAAGATTTTAGCCTTCATCTCCTCAGCTAGAACGTCCTTAAATAGGGGCAGCTGTAAGACCCCAATTTTGACCCTAAGATCCCTCATGTTATTCTCATCTTATGCACTAGCATTGGGATAATACCTTGGCATCCTCCTTACACCTCATTCATTGGGTTTACATTGGGAGAGATCACCAAGCACCATTTGATTGTATCATATTGTATTTTTTCTTTAATTTTACTAACCAAAATACCAAAAGTATGTCATTTTATAGTTTAACTCTTTTTTAGGTAGGGCACATGCTCATCTATGCTCTATCAAGCTCACGTCTAGGGTTTAAGACCCTCATTGCAAGGAGCTCGATTAAGACTTATTTTACTATGGCTCTAAGTATCATATATGAATCCCCATGATCTTCACATGTTATTTTTATCAAGAAATCATCAAGAGTTTGGAGTTGGTTTGCCTTGGAACCCCTAATTCATCTGGGTATCTTATGTGCCTTCTTCAACAAGTTTCTTCACTAATTGATCAAATATTTCAAGGGATACTTCACATTTTTTCATCTTATTCATATATTATCCTCCATGAGTCCCAAAAGTCAATAGAATATCAAGCTAGCAAGTTGGTTCATGGTGGTTGACTAGAAGAATTCAACTGGTCAAAACTGGGGTTCCCTAGACCCTATCTCCTACAATTTTGGTCATATGAAAATTATTCCAAGAGAAACATTACTCAAAATGACATTATAAACAACTTTAATGTTGAAGTCAATAGCTAGTTTTGCTTGGAAAGTCATCTTTTATGGTTAAAGATTATAGGTCATTTTGTCTAAACCCTAGTTTGGAGGTCAACTTACCAAGACCATAACTTGCTCAACTTTTATGATATGGAATCCTTTCAAGTTGAATGATCAAATTCAAGATGTCTACTTCAACTTTTATTTTCGGAGGAAGGGCAAATTCAACTTTTAAATGCATGTGATATGAGGAAACGTTATAGGTCATTTTGGGCAATACCATTGAACAAGTGATTTTCCTCAACTTCTAAAATGCATAACTCCTTCATGATAAATCCAAATGAGGTCAAATTTGTGACAAATTTGAAGGAATTTGAGAGATCTGCAACTTTTACGAAGGAACATTTCTCATTTGAATCCCATAGAAAAAGTTATCCAAAGTGGAAGAAATGAACATATGGCTTGGTACTTAGAATTTTTTTTGATATGTTTGATTTTCCAAACTTCCACCTTAAAATTCATCACGATACAAGCTTCAAATGAAATAGTGTTCAACATGAAAGTTGTTCATATTAATCTAACCTTACGAAAAAGTCCAAATTCATCCCATTTGGACAAAGAATGAATGACTTGCGCATGGCTTAAAGTTGAAGGACCATTTGGAAGATTTGAAGTTCCACTTTCCATAGACAAAGGCATGACCTTTGCACATGACTTCAGGATTGCCTACACTCATCTTTGGACCTAAATGCATCATTACATGGGCCTATCACACGCCCATGCATCTATGCAAAGGAAAATTACTATTTTTGGAATTTTCAAAGGAGGGGGTGAAACCAATTGCATTACCTATAAATAGAGTCCCTCTTGCTCAGAATTATAGACCCTGGCGCGTAAGCTTTGATTCAGCAACTCTAAACCCTCACATTCAAAGGATAAGCTTGGTGATTTTCATTGAAAATCGAGTTTGAATCTCTCAACTATTTTGAGATTGAAACTCCAAGTGTCCTCCTTCTTCCTTGATCCATTTCCACTCCATTAAGCATCTGAAACAAGGTCAAGCACAATTGGGAGCAAGATCGTGTCCATCTGAACCTACATTGAAGTTGCTTTTTGGTTGTCAGAAGTCCTTCCAATGTAGGCAACAAGATTGAGTTGCTTAGAGGTCAAATCGAAGCAACTCAGATAATGATCCTTAAAATTCAACTCCATGTCTCTTTCTATATACTTGGAGTTAGGTGAAATTGAGGCCAGATTCGAGCTCTTGAGCATTTTTACTTTAAATCCATGTCCTCTTTTTAAATTTTGGTGATGGTTGAGGGTAGACCAATCCGGTGAGGTCCACCGAAGAAGAAGACCGAAGCTCTGGCTCCGGCGGTGCGTTGGCATGCTTCTAACCACATGATCTGTTTAAATTGTTTTAATCTTACACGTTGATTTTGATTACCATCCCTGCAGCGCTGTTGACTAATGACCATGTGGAACGCGTGCTTGGATCCACTTGATCTGCCACCTCAATTAATGAGGGAGATCAAGTGGTCCACGTTTTCTTGTATTTTCGGATTTTCATTTTAATTGACTTATTTTCATTAATTCATATTAATTTTCATATTGATCCAAAAATATGGGACCTTCACCAAAAATTCTCAAATATTTTTCACTTTCATTTTCTGAATTAAAATTATTTTTTGGATCAATATTAATATTTTTCAGGATTTAATTGTTTTTGTGCATATTTTTAATTGTTTAAAAATACTTTTATGCTTCCAAAAATTATGAAATTTTTTCTCCAGGGTCCTTTGACCTTGTTTGACCTATGATAAATCTCTTGGCCATTTATTTGGTGTTTTGAAGAGGTTTTAGGTTTTTGATCAACCATATTTAAATTTCATGCATTTTTAATTGTTTCATTGTAAATAAATTGTGTTGAGCTATATGTGTTGACTTGTTGAGTTTGACTATTGTTGTTGCGCCTTGGTTAAAGTTGATTTGACTTTGTTGGATTAAAATCTTGGATTTAGGGGATTGATGAAATGTACATTTCATTTCCCAAAATTAATGAATGATTTTAATTTGATAAAAGTCCTCCCATGACCAATTTGAGTTTATTTCATTTCCCCTCCCTCTTCATCTTCAATCCCTTTCTATACCATCCATTCCATTGATATATGATATCTCTATATCCTAAGGCTAATTGGTTCATAAACCAATATAACTCTGGATAATATTAGGTTAACCCTTTTGCCATTTTCTTTTAAGTGTGGTATGTCTTAGGAGTATGGTTCATAATACCATATCTCTAACATGCATTAACACTAAAATTTCTATTTCCCCGCCTCAAATAGTTGTGACTTCTACATAAGTCCAATTATGATTGCTTAACATAGTTCTTAATTTTGACACAAAGGCATAGCATTCTAGTAAGTGAGATTGTAAGTCTCCCCCTTTCATGGTATTTTGTGGAAACTTGGCCTTTTTTCCTTCCTTTGGAAGATGTCTTGGTTCAAGGATCCATGCTTGTGAATAGAGGGTCGAGTGTTCTCCAAAGAATGACTTAAACAATTGAAAAGCAAAAGCAATACTAACCTCTAATCAAATAACATTTGACTAAATTTGAATTTCAAGTCATTTACTTTATGCACTTTAAATTCAAGATTTATCATTTTCCATTATTCACACCATTTAACTTGTTTATTTTAATGCCATTTTCACTTTGCTCACTTGAGCCATATCTTATGATTATACTTGTTTGTATATTTTGTTTGCGTTTGTGGTCTTTTGACCTTAATGTACATAAAAACAACAAAAACCCTAAAAAAGATTTGTGTGGACTATTGGATTTGATCTGAGATATTGGACTTAGAATTAGGCAACATTTCCTATGCAAAAAGGACTTGGCCAACGCCAACTTTTCTGAAGCCAATCATTGTAAATTGAACTTTCATCTGAAGAAAGTATTAAGATCCCCCTGAGTTCATCTGCTACATGGTCTTGGTTTAAATGTTACTTTGAACCTGTGTCTAATGCCTATTTCTGAGCCATTCAAGGAGTATGTCATCTGATATATGGGAGATTATGAAGAAGACTATGAAGTTTCTTTCTTGGATATGGTTATCTTTATTTAATGCCTTGCTCTTCATATTGCAACTTGCTTATTGATATTGCTCGATTTTAAGTCCAAAGGAAAAGTGGGTTTCTATATGACATTCTTGTCTATTGGATGGCATCCCATTGGTCATATCATTTCAACTCTCAACTTTTAATCTTTTCTTAGGATTAGTCTCTTCATCTCCTCCCATTTTCTTAAATTTCAAAATCTCTCCCACTTTTCAAAAATCTTCTTTGCTTGTGATATCTAAACTTAGACTTTATTGCAAATTAGAAACTTTGGCCTTATGCCATTGCATTTTTAAACTCTTTTCTTAAATCAAACTTGTAAATGAATCTAACCATATTGACTTAAAATTTCAAAAGACAAAAAGAACTAGCACTCATTCAAACTCTATTTAGGCCTTTTGTGCCTCTTTTAAATTTAAATTTTGATTAAAAGCAATGCACTCATTTTGAAATTGATACCACGAACTACGAGGTTTTGATCCCTCATTTTTATGTTGGTACGTAGGCACAAGTCCGAAGGTCTTGTCAAACACAAAAATATAATTAATAAATTCTTTTCTCATCCCCACACTCTATTTTTCTCAAACATCTTTTATACCAAAAACACATACACACATTTTATTAGTTTTTATTTGAAAACTTCTTATTTTTGGGTTTTGTTCGTACTTTTCCTTTTTCCTTTGGATACAATAAATGCGTGGTGGCGACTTTGGTTTTATTGATGTTAAGCTTATCCATAGCTTGATGGTCATGAGTTTACCGTTACAAGCATGACGCCGAAGGCGGATCGATGAACATGACACGTTTTTGGTGCTGACTTCTCCGGATGAGTGTCGTTTTGGCTTTAAACATGAGATTCCCTTTTACGGATTATTTATGGTAGGAACCGGGTCGGACATAAGGACTCAGTTTGGACCTAAGGCCCAAAAGAGCTTATTGTTATTCCACGCCTCCATAGCCTATGCACCCCCTTTGTTCTATGGTTGATGAGATCTTTGGGCCTTGCAATGGGCCCTGTACCATTTTTGGTTAATTGCACCCGTATTGTTGCTTAATAAAAACCCTGTTTATGCTTTGCTTTGTGTATTCATTTGACTATATTTTTTGTTATTTGTTACATATTTTAGAGTAACTAATTCACCCTTTGATACAAGAATAATAGAATTAAAATAGATTAATCAAGATAATATGTTTTTTTTTGGAATGTTAATTCACTAATATTGATTATGTTTTAGAATATTTGATGATTAGATAATATTTTAGAATTTTAGAATTTTATATTTGATTAAATTTATTGATCTTAATTTATTTTCATAAGTAGAATTTAATTCGATATTCATGTGAAAATACCATTTTACCCCCAAGGGGTTTATCTTGTTGTTTTAGCCCTAGAAATTCATGCTCATTTAGAATTACTCTAGGCATAGAATTTTAAATAGTTTAAATCAAGTTTTGACTAATATATGACATGCTCCTTTAGGAATAGCCTTTGAATTTAGTTATAACCCTTAGATTTGGATTAGTCATACCTTTTCAAGTTAATTCAAACCCTCGATTCAAGTTGATCAAAAGCAATTTTGATTAACTAAATCTTTTGATCTTGTATAATCCCACAGTCTAATTCAAGTGATCAAAATACCCTTGATTACTTAATAAGACTCTTTCAGTAAGTTGTGGAACTCGAAGCCTCAAGTCAGGCTCTCAATCAAGGCATACCTAGTCATATCAAGTAGCAGATCATACAAGACACATCAAAGGTGGTTCTTCAAGAGTTTGTTAATCAAGGTTAGATTTGTGGGGCATGAGCCTTAAGTAATAGAGAATGAATGAGAATGGAGAATTCCATTAACTCATTTTGAATATCTTTGGGTATGGGACGCTTGACCCAGTTGCTCATCGTATTCACCTTTATTCATAGACTTTAGAATAATTCAAATCATATGATTGGCAAGTCTCTCCCTTCACAAAGCAGTAGTGCAACAAACAAAGGACTTCACTAATAACTTACCATCATGGTTCACGTCGTACGACACAAGCCTTAAGAAATAGATAATGAATGAGAGTGGAGAATTCTATTAACTCATTCTAAATATCTTTAGGTACGGGACGCTTGACCCAATTGCTCATCATATTCACCTCTATTCATAGACTGTAGTGAAATTTGAATCAAATGATTGATAAGGTCTTCATCATCACGGGGAGCAGCGAAGATTCTCCTCCAACAACTTGAAAGTTAGGATAAGAGTTATACGCCATGAGCCTTAAGTAGTAAAGAATGGATGAGAGTGGAGAATTCCATTAAATCATGTTGGATATCTTTGGGTACGGGATGTTTGACCTAGTTGCTCATCGTATCCACCTTTACTTATAGACTTTAGTATGGTTCTTATCAAGTAACTATCAAGTCTCTTCATATTCAATCAATCACTTCTCTTACCTCATCAATCATTTTACTGTTAGCCCTAGCGGGCTGAACTACGAAAGCTCTAACTTTCTCATTACATAGTGAGAATACGTAGGAAGGAGAATTCAGATTCTTCGCGAGCTACCTTATTAATTAATCATTCTTCATTCAGTAAATCAACACCATCTTTTTTAGATCAAATATCATTTCCTTGGATTCCATGAACATCCTTTTAGGGCGACCTAATCAAAGTCCGCGTTGTGAACCAAGAGATTATTTGTGTTGTCAAACCAGACATTTGATTCCACCTTTTTGGCTAAAACCTTGTGAATTAGAAGTTGTTTGTGTTGTCAAACCAAACACCTTATTCCTTCTTTTTGACCAAAATACATGTTTACTCTTCGGTTTAGAGTTTATTCCTTCATGGATCCAAGATAGTATTCTTCCTTGATCTTGAATTGTTTGTTCCTCACCCAATGATAACTGTTTGTTGTACCCAACAATAATTACTTATGGGACCCCGTACATATCCCTTTAGGACGACTTAATCAAAGTTCACCTTGTGAACCAAGATGTTTATGGTGTTAAACCAAACATTTATTGCCTCCTTGTTCGCCAAAGCCTTATGAACTAAAAGTTGTTTGTGTTGTCAAACCAAACACTTAATTCCTTCTCTTTCGGCCAATATTCCTTTACCTTTTGGTTCGAAGTCATTTACCTTTGTGGGTTCCCACATTACCATTTTGTTGGTACAAGTTATACTTTTCCATCACTCCAATCATATCCTTGAAATTATTTGTCTTGTTAGTCCTAGTTTCTTAGGCAAACACTTCCTTATCTCTCCTTTGTTTTTGTGGTTCCACGAACCACGAATGCTCTGATTTTCTCATTGCATAGTGAGAATACGTAGGCATGAGGATGTGAATCCTTGGAGAGCATAATACTTATTTATTCCTCTTTCCGCCTTAGGGCATCATTCATATCTTTCATGATCCTTCATCAACTTTCAATCATAAACCACTCATCCTAGTGACATATCGTTTCTTTCAAACTGAAATACAATTTTATTTGGAATTGCATATACACCCTTTTAGGACCATATGGTGGCAATCCGCATTTGTACCTAGAGTTTTTTGGCTCGTACACATACATTTTATTCCTTCTTTTAGGCCAATAAGCTTGTTTACATATATGGTACAAATTCCGTTTCTCCTATGGATTCCAATGTATACCCTTACCTTTGGTTTCAAACTATACATCTTCAGTCACTTGTTACCAAACCTTCACTTCTATGAATTTGGTCATTCATTCCATTCATCTTCATGATGCATCCATATTCTACCTTCATTCACTTCATGTGATTTAATCTATCTTTGAGCCAAATACACTATCATTTGTACTTCATCTTGTGTCATCTTGTGAACCAAGAGTTGCTTGGCTTGTACCCAAACACCTAATTCATTCTTTTTGGTCATGACAATACAGTGGATATGCCTAGTTTCCTCCACGTCTTAGTCTATACCAGTTTTACTCTTGGGTTCGTATTTCACCCCTTGTAAGAGTTTAAATCATATTATCATTTGGTTCAGACCATGCCTTTATCACAATTCTCTTCACCTCCTTCCACTGGTTCTATGAACTACGGAGCTCTGAATTCCTCATGGCACTATCATGATATGTAGGAATGAGAGCATCAATCCTCACCGAGAACTTTATCTATTTCTTTCCTTCCCCTTATTTTTTAGTGAGTAACCTTATATATAACACCTATTCGAGCAAGAACAATCAAAACGGTTCCCATGGAATACAATGGATGTTAGGGATGCTAATACCTCCCTCTTGCATATCCTGCTTCCTTACCCAACATATCTCTTTCCCCCAGGTTTTATCGATGTTTTCCCTTTCCTTCGGGAGTAAATAAAGTTAGATGGCAACTCTGTTGTATGTTCGAGCGTGCGATGCATTCGGGTATATCTCTACTAGCTTCAGTGTCCAGCTGGGTTCCCCTTTCGAATTTGTTATTCCCTTGCGGAATTTCAGTCTCCTCATATCCTCAGTAGTTCTTTGTCTTTTGTGGCGCTATATTCCTACAAAGATCCTTGTCTACAATCATATCGTATCATAAGCATTTTTACGGTATCTTAGGGCCAAGAATTGGGTCTTTTGTAATTAAGTCTCTGCAATCTCGTCGAGACGAAGATCTCAATCTTCATATCTTTGAATCAAATAAACTTAAATTTAGGCATCTGTCATACCCTAATTTTTAACCCTAAGATCCCACATATCACTTTGAAACCTTGCATACAAACAAGGTCACATCTTGGTCCTCTCCCTCTCATCTTTGGATTTACCTTTTTTTGCAGGGATCATCAAGAACCTCTTTGTTGGTGTCTTACATTTATGTTTATATGATCATTTCTTATCTAACCACTAGCCAAAATATAAAATATATGTCTTGTTTTCTTTAAGTTTATTATGCAAGGTAGGGCTTCCCATCAAGAACATCAAGTAGGTTTCCTCATCTATGGTTTGTGTGATTCCTCAAGTCAAAGTATGCTCAACCATTAATTCTTAAGGATCTTATCTCTCAAGAAAATATTTATAAGGTTCTCAACACCTTTCATTCTCATTTTGATCAAGAGTATCAAAAAGTTTTGTTTCTAACTTCTCAAGAAAAGTCCAAGGTTCATGTGTTTATTTCCATGCCTTCTTCAATAAGTTACCTCAAGATTTTAGAAATTCAACCAAAAGAAATTCAAGGACACCGTATTTTGAGTTCATATTATCATCCCTGTGCTTTGAAATGCAAGAAAAGTCCAAGTGCAAAAGTTTATTCAAGGAGGTTTGACCAAAAAGTCAACATTTGAAGTCAAAGTTCAAAAGATCGCAACTCCTTCAATTCTAAAAAAAATTTAATAATTATTTTTTCATATGACTCTTCTCAATATCCTCTACAACTTCATTTTACATGACATTAACCAATTATAGTTGGAGGATCATCAAGCATTTGGAGACATTATAGGTCATTTATGGACTTAGTGAAAGATAACTTATTCTCCAGTGACTTTTGTAAGACCCCAATTTTGACCCTAAGATCCCTCATGCAATTTCATCATATGCATTAGCATTGGGATCATACTTTGGCATCCTCCTTACCCCTCTTTCATTGGGTTTTGTTTTGGGAGAGACCACCAAGCACCATGTGATTGTATCATACTTGTATTTTATCATTTCACTAACCAAAATACCAAAAATATGTCTTTGCATTTGCCTAACTCTTTTGTAGGTAGGGCATGATTATCATTGATCTATCAAGTCAATATCTCGGGTTTAAGACCCTCATGGCTAAGAGTACAACCAAGGATTGATTCACAATGTCTCAGAGCATCATATATGAATCTCAATGATCTCTACATGTTATATTGATCAAGTATTCTTCAAGAGTTTGGAGGTGATTTGCCTTGGAAACCCTAGTTTGACTAGGTATCTTGAGTAACTTCTCCAACAAGCTATCTCACCAATTGATAAAATTTCTCAAGGGATACTTCACAATTCGTCATCTTATACATATATGATCTACCATGAGCCTAAAAAGACAAGATAATTGAAGGCTAGCAAGTTGGTTGATGGTGGTTGGCCAGATGAATTCATCTAATAAAAACTACGTCTCCCTAGACCCTATCTCCTACAATTTTCACCATATGAAAATTATTCCAAGATAAACGTTACTCTAAATGACATTCCAAATGACTTTCATGTTGAGATCTAGAGCTAGTTTTGCTTGGAAAATCATTTTCTATGTTAAAACATTATAGGTCATTTTGTCTAAACCCTAATTTGAAAAGTCAACTTCCCAAGACCATAACTTGCTAAATTTTTATGAGATGAAAGATTTCCAAGTTTCACAATCAAATTAAATATGTATACTTCAACTTTGATGTTTAGAGTGAGATCTAATTCAACTTTTATGAGCATGTAATATAAGGATACATTATAGGTCATTTTTGACCTATACCATTGAACAAGTGATTTTCCTCAACTTCAAAAATGAATAACTCTATCATTCTAAATCCAAATGAAATGAAACTTGTGACCATTTTGAAGGTCTTTGAAAGATATACAACTTTGATGAAGACACTTTTCTCATTTGAAGCTCACATAAAAAGTTAAGCAAGGTGGAATATTGAGATATATGGCTTGACACTTAGAAACATTTTCAACATGTTGAAATTTCCAAACTTCCACCTCAAAATTCACCATGATCCAACTTCCAAATGAAAAAGTCTCCAACATCAAAGTTGTTCCCATTGATCAAAGCTTTCCAAAGAACCCAATTTCATGCATTTTGGATAAGATTTGCTAGGGATGCGCATGGCTTTAACAGAGCTGCATGATTGGAAGAAATCAAATGCCAAAAATCACATTTCACATTGCCTTGACATCTAAGCATGGTTTGAACTTCAGAACAGTTGCAAGTGGATCAAATTGGATTGCTTCATGGGCGTGTACACGCCCATGCAAGCTTGTGCATGAAATGTCCAAATTTAGCAATTTTTCAAGTGTGAAAATATCAGTCCGAATATCTATAAATACAGGCCCTTGGAGCTCAATTCAAACACACCTTGGGCGCCAACATTGCCCCCCAATTGAAACCCTCACAATTCAAAGGAGAACCTGAGAATTTTTTAATTGAAAATTAAGTTTGAATCTCACTGTTTGGAGATTCAGAAACTCCAGGATCCAAAGCTTTGTACCATTGCCAAACCTCTCCTGCAAGCTTCTCAAGTGTGATCAGATCAAGGTTGAAGCAAGCAAGACCCATTTCTGCACAACATTGAAGGTAAATTTTAGAAAACTTATTCTCTTCGATTCTCATTCAATTATCATCAATTCTCTTGAACCTCTGGTTGTATGAAGTCCTACCAATGTAGGTAAGAAGATTGAGTTGCTTTGAGGTCAAATTGAAGCAATTGTCACACCTCAAAATTCAACTCCTCATATCTTTTTATATATTATGAGTTAGTTAAAATTGAGGTTAGATTCATGCTCTATGCCAAAAAAAATTCAAATCATGTCCTCGTTTTTTATTCTGGTGACGGTTGAGGGTGGACCAGTTCCGCGAAGTCCACTAGAGAAGAAGACCGGAGCTCTGGCTTCGGCGGTGTGTTGGCACGTCTCCAGCCACAGAATCCATTCAAATTGTTTTAATCTTAGGTGTTGGTTTTGATTACCACGCGTATGGCACGCTGATTGAGTTCCATCATGGAACGCGCGTTTGCATCCACTTGATCTGCCACCTCAATTAATGAGGGAGATTAAGTGGCTCACATTTTTTTGATTTTTTGATTTTTGTTTTAATTCATTTGATTTTCATTAATTCATATTAATATTAATATTGATCCAAAAAATATGATAGTTTCACCAAAAAAAAATTAAATAAATTCCTCTTTCATATTTTGAATTAAAATTATTTTTTAGATCATTATTAATATTTTTCATGATTTAATTAATTTTGTGATTATTTTTAATTGTTTAAAAATACTTTTAAGTCTTTAAAAAATCTGAAATGTTTTCTCCAAGGTCCTTTGACCTTGCTTGACCTATGATAAATCTCATGGCCATTTCTTTGATGTTTTGATGAGGTTTTAGGAATTTGACTAACCATATTTAATTTAAATGCATTATTTTAGTATATTGAATAAATGCCTAGTAATTGTGCTGACCTCTTGTAATGATTTGTATAAGTTTGACTTGTGTTATTGGGCCTTGGTCAAGGTTGATTTGACTTTGCTAGGTTAATATCATTGGATTTAGGGGATTGATATAATGTACATTCCATCTCCCAAAATAAATGAATGATATTAATTTGGTAAAAGTCCTCCTTTGATCAATTTGAGTTTTCATTTATTCCCCTCCCTCTTCATCTAATTCCCCTTCTCTATGCATCCATTTCATTTGGTCTATGATGTCTCTAAGTCCTAAGGCTAGTTGATTACAAAATAAACATAAGTATGAATGAGATTAGGCTACCTCTTTTGCATATTCTTTTTGTGTGTGGTATGTTTCCTGAGCATAGTCCATTATACTATGTCTCTAACATGCATTAACACCAAAGTTCTATTGCCCGACCTCCAATAGTTGTGATTTCTACATAAGTCCAATTACGATTGCTTAACATAGCGTTAAATTTTTGACACAAAAGGCATAACATTATAGTTAGTGAGATTGTAAGTCTCCCCTCTTTCATGGTATTGTGTGGAAACTTGGCCTTTTTTCCTTCCTTTGGAAGATGTCTTGACTCAAGGATCCATGCTTGTGATAAGTGGGTTGAGTGTTCTCCAAAGAATGACTTAAAACAAAAAGAGAAAGCAAAACAATACTAACTTCTAACTTATTAACAACTAACATTAATTTCAAGTCCTTTATTTTAATGCACTTTAATTTTTAAGTTCTATTCATTTGCAACTATTAATGTCATTCTAATTGTATATGTTAGTGTCATTTTCACTTTGTCCATTTGGACCATATTGTGTGATATATATTGGTGGTGTATATTTTGTTTGTTTGTATGGTCTTTGACCATTAATGTACATAATAAGAAACAAAAAACCCTAAAAGACTATTGTATGGACTGTTGGTTTGATCTTGAACAATTGGAATTAGATTTAGGCAACATTCCTATGCTAAAGGACTTGGCCAATGCCAATCTTCATGTAATCAAATGCATGCAATTTGAAACTTCATTTGATACATCTTAAAAGATCCCTTTGAGTTCATCTACAACATGATCATTGTGAAGCTGTTATTTTGAACCTGTGACTTG
The DNA here is from genome assembly GCF_024323335.1 of Lathyrus oleraceus. Classification (NCBI taxonomy): domain Eukaryota; kingdom Viridiplantae; phylum Streptophyta; class Magnoliopsida; order Fabales; family Fabaceae; genus Lathyrus; species Lathyrus oleraceus. The sequence continues at coordinate 230,944,330 of NC_066580.1, read as the reverse complement.
TGGAATTCATCTGCTACATGGGCAAATTTGAAAGAGATCATGGAGTGGCTAAGGCTTGGATGGGGATATCTTTATTTGATACCTTGATCTTCAAGTTAATATTGTATGCATTGTTTGTGGCTTAATTCTAATATCCAAGGGAATTTTGGGTTTCTATATGGCATTCTTGCCTATTGGATTGCTACCCATCGGTCAGATCTTTTCAACTCTTAACTTTTAATTTTGTGCATAGGATTAGTCTTTTCATCTCCTGCACACTTCTTTAAACTTTTCAACTCTTAACTTTTCTTGAACTAGTTTTATTCTAAACTTTGACCACTTTGCAAACTAGAAACTTTGGCCTTATGCCATTGTATTTTCAAACTTCTTTTCTTAATCAAACTTGTAAATAAACTTAATTATACTTGACCTAAAATCTCAAAAAAAGCAAAAAAGAACTAACTCATTCAAACCATTTTTAGGCCTTTGTGCCTTTCAAACTTAATTTTTGTTAAAAGCAATGCATCCACTTTGAAATTTGTATCACAAACTACAAGGTTTTGATCCCTCATTTTTATGTGGGTACGTAGGCACAAGTCCGAAGGTCTTGTCGAACACAAAAATATAATTAATGAATTCTTTTCTCATCCCCCCATTCTCTTTGTTTGTAAACATCACTTTGTACAAAATACATATGCATACAAAAAGGGCTCTCTAAGAGTACCTATGACACTTTGGGTGCTAACACTTTCCCTTTGTGTAACCAACCCCCTTACCTCTAATCTCTGACATTTTATTAGTTTTGATTTGAAAACTTCTTACTTTTGGGTTTTGTTCGTACTTTTCCCTTGGAAACAATAAAAACGCGGTGGCGACTCTTGTTATTTGATGTCTAGCTTATCCATAGCTTGATGATCATGAATTTACCGCTACTGAAATTAAATGGCGACTCTGCTGGGGAGTAGTCTCCAGTGGGTTTAGCCTACTTTTCTATGTGTATATAATTGTATATATGTGATGTATGTATATTTGTTTGTGTGATATAATTTGCTTGTTGTGCTTGGTGATGTCTGAGTGATGAGATAAGTTCTAACCTGAACTTGAGTGCAATTAAGATAGGAGGATGGTATAGTCATGTTCGACTTGTGTGGAGTAGTCCTTAACAAGTTGGCTTGAGATCCATCTGCTCAGTGGAGACTCTTTTGGATTTCGAAATGCCACACAAGTATTTGCGGTTAGGCATTACTATCTCTAATTTGGGTCTGAGAAGCTGAGGACCGTAGAATATTTACCTATCTTGGCCTATTTAGGATGTAGTGCGGAGACTGTTCAAGTGTAGACTTAATAACAGTTGTTACGCGATACTACATTCAGACGAGTTTCTCTTGAAAATATTATGGGTTGATGAGTCAGTCATCTTAACCTGTAATATTCGATAGATGGAATTACGACTCTGGGAACTTTTTAGAACATGATCTACAAGTTTTTATCCTTAGTTCACTCCTTTGGTAGGGTTCTTACCCAGACTCCATGCTCGTGACTTACAACAAACCCTTGATTCTTGGTTGATCCAATCAAGTCTTGTCAATATCAATGGAACTTAGGTGTTGATAAGGTGAAAACCATAATCCACCAAAATGGATGATTAATCTTGGCAATGACTTGATTCATCCCTTGACCTTTGTTTGTTGGCCTTGTGTGTTGTCCCTTATTTGTGATTGTTGCATTCATGCATTCATGCGCATCATAACATTCATCAAACGAAAATTTCAAGGAACTGAGGTATTATTTGCAAATATTTTCAGACCATGGATTATGGACGAAGGAACACTAAGAAGTAACATTTCAGATGTCCCGACTTGAAAGAGTTAAGGAAGCTAGCATCTTTTGTATTAGATCCCTTGGACTTCAAACAACGTCATGGGAAGCTTCTATCTATCTTGTCTGCTGATGTGGTTGAAGGACTCCTGAGTGTGCTAGTGCAGTTCTATGATCCTCTCTACCGTTGCTTCACTTTTCCGGATTATCAGCTTGTTCCTACATTGGAGGAGTATGCTCATCTCTTGGGGATACCTGTTTTTAGTAGCGTGCCTTTTAGTGGATTGGAAGAGATTCCCATATCTCATCTTATTGCTGAAGCCCTTCACTTGAAGAAGTCTGAGATAAAGGCTCATTGGGTGAAGAAAGGAGGTTTATTTGGGTTGCCATCTGATTTCCTCATCAAGGAAGCTACTGCTTATGCTCAAGCCGGTAGTGTGGCCGTTTTTGAAGCTATCTTTGTGTTGCTCATTTATGGATTAGCTTTGTTCCCTAACATTGATGGTTTTGTTAATGTTAATGCCATTAGACTTTTCTTGATTGGGAATCCTATGCTTACTTTGTTGGGTGATATGTATTTCTCTTTGCATCTAAGGAACTCTAAAGGTGGTGGAACTATTGTATGTTGCATTCCTCTTCTGTACAAGTGGTTTATTTCGCACTTGCCTTAGACGCTTGCTTTTGTGGAGAATAAACAATGTCTACGGTGGTCTCAGAGACTTATGTCTCTCACTAATGATGATATAGTTTGGTATGATCCTTCTTTGAGCAGTTTGGAGATTATTGATTGTTGTGGTGAATTCTCTAATGTGCCTCTCATTGGTACACAAGGAGGAATTAACTACAACCCTGCTTTGGCTCGTCGTCAACTTGGGTTCCACTTGAGAGATAAACCTAATAACACTTTGTTAGAAGGTGTTTTCTATCAAGAGGGTAAAGATACCCAACATTTGAAGCAGAAGATTGTGCATGCTTGGCATAATGTGCATAGGAAAGGAAGATCTGAGCTTGGTCTGCAATTGTGTAGCTTTGGAAGCCTACACTCTTTGGGTGAAAAAGAGAGCTTTTGAGTTGAAGACGCCTTATCCTTGTGAAAGACCTATGTTTATGGATGTGATTGAGCCATTAACTCTTCCTAACCAAGATGTAGAGGAATTGGAAGACGCACTCGCCAAGATGAAGCAAGAGAAAGATATGTGGGAAGAGCATTTCCATACTTTGAGCAAAAAGCATGAAGAGTTGCAGTTGGAGTCTAAGGTGAAAGATGCACTTATTGAGCTACTTGAAGACAAAGTGACAAAGAGACAGAGAGAGCCGGAGGTTTCATCTTCTAGCATGCCTCATCCTTCCGTTGCTTGGATGAAGATTGTTGATCAGCTTGTCCTCGGGAAGACTCAGATGAAGGCTTCTTTTGAGACCGAGATTCGACGCATTCGAAGGAAGTACGCGCCTTCAGCCAGATCTTCTGACGTTATTGTTAGGGATCCTTAGGATGACTAGTCTCCTTTTCTCTTGTATTTTTCATTTGGTTTTGGAAGTTGTACTCAGTGTAATCCTTCCAATTATATAAATAAAAAGATATTTTTATGGTCATATCAAATTGTTTCAATTGTTGTTAAGTATATATTTGTAAATGATATAGTAAGTTCCTTGAAAATAAAAATAAACAAACAAGCATTGCATTTCATGCATCATTTGCATAAGCAGGTTTCTCTTTCTCCAAATGTCTCATTGGAGTTTCTTCTGTGCTTCAGCCAAGCTGACTCATCGATACAACACTCGCGCCAATCATCTGAGAATTATGGAACATCTTGAGCAAGAGAACAGATAATTGAAGGACGAGATCGCACGACTGACCGCCATGATGGAGTCAGTGTTGGCAGATCAAAGTCAATCTTCTACCATGCCTGCTGCTATCGCTCACTTTGCGTCTGCTATGCCTACCGGATTCCCGTGGGTAATGCCGCCGAACTTCATGCCTGAAGGCTTTGCGCCTACCTTTGCTTCTATGCCGACATCTAGCCCGGTCATGTCTGTGCCACCTCCCTTTGTGCATACCTTGCCTCGTGTAGAGGAAACCATTTATCATTTTGAGCCATCTGAGGGCCCAAATGTTTATGAGAAAATGGACGAGATGAAGGATCAGTTTCTTGAGCTGCGCAAGGAATTGAAGGCGTTGAGAGGTAAGGATTTGTTTGGTAAGAGTGCTGCTGAGTTATGTCTGGTGCCGAATGTGAAGATTCCGATGAAATTCAAAGTACCTGACTTTTAAAAATACAGAGGGAACACATGTCCGCTCAGTCATCTAGTGATGTATGCCCGTAAAATGTCTACCCAAACTGACAACGATCAACTGTTGATACACTACTTCCAAGACAGTTTGACCGGTGTTGCACTGCGTTGGTATATGGGGTTGGACAATGCAAGCTTTTGTCAAGCAGTATAAGTATAACATGGATATGGCACCTGATAGAGACCAATTGAGGTCTATGTCTCAGAAGGATAGAGAGACACTCAAAGAATACGCGCAGAGATGGAGAGAATTAGTTGCTCAGATCACTCTTCCTTTAGAGGATAAGGAAATGACAAAAAACTTTTTGAAGACCCTGACTTCATTTTATTATGAATGTATGATTCCCAGTGCCCCTAGTGACTTTACCTAAATGGTAAACATGGGGATGAGGCCTGAGGAAGGTGTCCGTGAAGGACGTTTGTCAAAGGAGGAAGCATCATCAAGTAAGAGATATGGCAGCAGTTTTGGGAAGAAGAAAGATAATGAAGCTAATGTAATTTCTAATGGGAGGCAGAGGAGCCCTCAGATCAGAAAGAATCAACCGTCCTGTCAACACCATCATCAAGTATCTTTAGTCATTCCTGTATTTTCGAATAATCAATCAGTACCAATTCAACAACAATAATGTCAATAGCAAAAACTGCAACAACGCACAAACACTTACAACAACAACAATACCAACAATCACCATCAACAAAACTTTGAAACGAAGAAGGTCTCTTTTGACCTGATTCCTATGACTTACGCAGAGATTTACCCATCTTTGGTTCTCAAGAACCTACTCCAACCAAGAAACCTGCCACAAATTCCATAACCACTTCCATTATGGTACAAGCCTGAACTCCGTTGTGCTTTTCACCAAGGAGCACCCAGATATGACATAGAGAATTACTATCCGCTCAAGTATGAGGTTCAGAAGCTGATAAAGAGTGGAATGGTGTCCTTTGAGGACCGTGCGCCAAACGTGAAAGCAAATCCACTACCCGCTCATAGGAATTCTTCTATTCATATGGTGGACGGTTGTCTTGAAGAGTTTAAAGTGTTTGATGTTTGTTTCATTCGGAGGTCCTTAGTGGTAATGCCTAAGGACATTTGTATGGTGAGTGATTTCCAGCATGACCATGATGGTTGTGCTATCTGCAGTGTCAACCTGAGAGGTTGTGAAGTTGTGAAAAAGGACATCCAGCGGTTAATGGATGAAGGCATGATCCAAATGGTTCAGTCCCGTCATGTAGATGACAATGTGAATGTCATAGTGCTCGTTTTCAAGAATCCTGAGAGAGTGGTGATTCAATATAATAGCATTAATAGTAACAATGTCAGTAATAGATCGGTATCGTCGTTGGTTATACGGTTAGCGGGTCCAGTCCCGTATTCATCCGATAAAGCTGTTATGTATCAATACAATGCAACAATGATGAAGGATGGTCAAGAGGTCCCATTGCCTACGACCAGCTTTGTAGTGAGCATTGCTGATGTTACCAAGGTGACCCGCAGTGGTCGTGTGTTTGGGCCGGTGTTCCCAAAAGACAAAGAAGAATCAGCTGTCAGTAAAGAGGTGGAAGTTCTTGCAGTAGATCCGGTTAGTACTTCAAAGGGTAAGTCTGGTGAATCCAGCAATTTGAAGGCTAATGATGATGATGAGGTACTTTGTCTGATCAAAAAGAGTGAGTTCAATATGGTGGAGCAATTGCTCCAAACCCCCTCAAAAATTTCATTATTGTCTCTGCTTATGAATTCAGAAGCGCACAGAGAAGCACTGCAAAGAGTTCTTGAGCAATCAAATGTGGAACATGATGTTATGGTGGATCAATTCGATCATATTGTGGCTAACATCACTTCCTACAACAGTCTCAGTTTCTGTGATGAAGAACTCCCCGTGGAGGGTAGAAATCATAACTTGGCTTTGCATATCTCTATGAATTACAAAGATGATACTTTGTCTAATATGGTTGTTGACACCGGGTCGTCACCGAATGTGCTGCCGAAGTCAACTTTGTCAAAGTTGTTATATCAAGGAGCACCCATGAGGTATAGCGGTGTAATCGTCAAAGCCTTTGACGGTTCACGCAAAATAGTTATTGGTGAAGTGGACCTTCCAGTAAAGATAGGTCCGAGTGATTTTAAGATTACTTTTCAAGTAATGGATATCCACCCGGCCTACAGTTGTCTGTTGGGAAGGCCATGGATCCATGAGGCAGGAGCTGTAACCTCCATATTTCATTAGAAGCTCAAATTTGTAAGGAATGGAAAGCTTGTTATTGTTGGCGGGGAGAAGGCGTTGTTGGTTAGCCACTTGTCATCTTTCTCTTATGTTGAAGCTGAGGATGAGGTTGGTACTCTATTCCAAGCCTTATCTATTGTTGTTGAAAAGAGAGTTGGGGCACCTATGTCCTCATTGAAAGATGCAAGGAAGATTGTTAAAGAAGGCAATGTTGATCAGTGGGGGCGTATGGTATAGGTCTCTAACAACAAAGGTAGAACCGGTCTGGGCTTTCAGCGAGGTTCATCAACTACAAGGTATGAGGATATGCAACTTAGCTTCCATAGCGGAGGGTTCATTCATGGCAATGAACAACACTTAGTTGTTGTGCTAGAGGATGACGAAGAGGAAGACTGCACCAATTTTTTGACGCATGGAAAGGCTTGCAATAATTGGACTACTGTTGATATTCCTGTTATTTTGCATCAATCTAAGTAATTGCTTTTATATGTTCTAAAAATCCTTCTCATATTCCTAAGGGAGAAGTGAACATTGTTTGGGCATTTTGAAATTGATCATTAATAAAATTAATTCTATTCATCCACATCTATGACGTTTTGTATTTACTTTTTGCTTTATTCTGAAAATGGTAATCACCAAAAAAAACATAAATAAACAATATAATTGTCCATCTGTATAATATTTGGTTACACATTCACTTCTCTAAAATCAAAATATCAAATCATTATGCAGGTTGGTTTCTAACCCCATTGAATACAATAATCCTTCTCCTTCTCCAAATTTTGAATTCCCTGTGTTTGAGGTCGGGGAGGAAAGTGATGAAGAAGTGAGTGATGAATTATCTCGTCTTCTTGAGCATGATGAAAAGACCAGTCATCCGTTCGACGAGCAGATTGAGTTAGTCAACTTGGCTTCCGAGGATGATGTGAAGGAAATCAAGATTGGGTCTCGACTGTGTCCAGATGTCAAGAAGGGGTTGGTTGATCTACTTCGAGAATATTCAGATGTGTTTGCTTACTCCTATCAAGACATGCCTGGGTTGGATTTTGAGATAATGAGCATAGATTTCTGTTGAAGCCAAAATGCCTGCCAATCAAGCAGAAGTTGAGGAGAACGCATCTTGATATGGCAGTGAAGATCAAAGAGGAAGTGTAGAAGAAGATTGATGTTGGTTTCCTTGTGATCGCTGAGTATCCGCAATGGGTGGCCAATATTGTGCCTCTGCCGAAGAAAGATGGAAAAGTCTGCATGTGTGTTGACTATAGAGATTTGAATAAAGCCAGTCCGAAAGATGATTTCCCTCTGCCACACATTGATATGTTGGTAGATAATACGACTAAATTCAAAGTCTTTTCATTTATGGATGGATTTTCTGGATATAATCAGATCAAGATGGCATCCGAAGATATGGAGAAGACCACATTCATTACACCTTGGGGAACATTCTATTATAGAGTGATGCCTTTTAGTTTAAAGAATGCGGGTGCAACTTACCAAAGAGCAATGACTACTCTTTTTCATGATATGATGCATAAAGAGATTGAAGTTTATGTCAATGACATGATTGCTAAATCAATTGATGAAGACGAACATGTTGAGCATTTGTTAAAGTTATTCCAACGTTTGAGGAAGTATAAACTCCGCTTGAATCCCAATAAGTGTACTTTTGGTGTTCGTTCTGGTAAGTTGTTGGGCTTCATTGTCTGGGAGAAGGGTATTGAAGTTGATCCTGCCAAGGTCAAAGCAATACAAGAGATGCCTGGGCCCAAAACTGAGAGGCAAGTAAGAGGTTTTCTCGGTCGCTTGAATTATATCTCAAGATTCATTTCACACATGACTGCCACATGTGTGCCTATATTCAAGCTTCTTCGGAAAGATCAGTCTTGTGATTGGACCGAACACTTCCAGAAAGCTTTTGATAGTATCAAAGAGTATCTGCTTGAACCCCTGATTTTTTCTCCATCTATAGAAGGAAGACCGTTAATCATGTATTTGATTGTGCTTGAAGAGAGTATGGGTTGTGTTCTTTCTCAGCAAGATGAGACTGGAAAGAAAGAATTTGCTATTTACTACCTCAGTAAGAAGTTCAACGACTGTGAGACTCAGTATTCTACGCTAGAGAAGACTTGTTGCGCATTGGCTTGGGCTACTAAGCGTCTGCGTCAATATAGGTTGAATCATACCACTTGGTTAATATCCAAAATGGATCCAATCAAGTATATGATTAAGAAGCCTGATTTAACTCGGAGAATTGCCCGTTGGCAGATGTTATTATCAGAGTATGATATTGATTACCGATCTCAAAAAGCAATCAAAGGTAGTATCTTGGCTGACCATTTGGCTCACCAACCAATTGAAGATTACCAGTCAGTGCAGTATGATTTTCCTGAGGAAGAGATCTTTTACTTGAAAATGAAAGACTGTGATGAACCATTGCTTGAAGAAGGGCCAGAACCTGGTTCCCGTTGAGGCATGGTATTTGATGGAGTTGTTAATCAATATGGAAATGGCATTGGGGCAGTGATCATTACTCCTCAAGGCACGCATTTTCTGTTTACAGCTAGTTTGACTTTCAAGTGTACAAACAATATGGCAGAATATGAAGCTTGCATTATGGGGCTCGAACAGACCATTGATCTCAGAATCAAATATTTGGATGCCTTTGGAGATTCAACTTTGGTAGTGAATCAGGTCAAACGAGAATGGGAGACGAATCAACCCGGTTTAATACCGTATAGAGATTATGCGAGGAGGATTTCAACTTTCTTTACAAAGGTTGAATTTCATCATATCCCTCGAGATGAAAACCGGATGGCAGATGCTCTTGCAACGTTGGTGTCAATGATTGTAGTGATGTATAGGAATAAGGTTCCAAATTTGACCGTGATGCATCTTGGTAGACCAGCTCATGTGTTTTCTTTTGAAGAGGTCAAAGATGAGAAGTCGTGCTATTACGGCATCAAATGTTTCCTCCAAAGTCAGGTTTACCCGTTTGGGGAATCTTTGAAAGATAAGAAGACTTTGAGAAGATTAGTCGGTAATTTCTACTTGAATTGTGATGTACTGTACAAGAGAAACTTCGACATGGTTCTGCTCAGATGCGTGGATAGACACGAAGCAGACTTGTTGATGACTGAAGTGCATGAAGGTTCCTTTGGTACTCATTCCAATGGACTTGCAATGGCAAAGAAGATGTTGCGAGCAGGTTACTATTGGTTGGCAATGGAATCTGACTGTTTCCAGTTTGTGAAGAAATGCCACAAGTGTCAAATATATGCTGATAAGATTCATGTTCCTCCGACACTGTTGAATGCTATTTCTTCCCCATGGCCCTTCTCCATGTGGGGAATTGATATGATTGGGATGATTGAGCCCAAAGCTTTGAATGGAGATAATTTCATTTTGGTGGCTACTGACTACTTCACAAAATGGGTTGAAGCAGCGTCGTATGGGAATGTAATCAAGCAAGTTGTTGTGAGGTTTATCAAGAATCAAATCATATGCCGTTATGGTGTGCCAAGTAAGATCATTACTGATAATGGACCAAACTTGAATAATAATATGGTGGAAGATCATTGTAAATACTTCAAGATAGCACATCATAATTCTTCTCCCTATAGACCCGAGATGAATGGGGTTGTTGAAGCTGCAAATAAGAACATCAAGAAGATTATATTGAAGATGGTTGTGACATATAAAGATTGGCATGAGATACTCCCATTTACTTTGCATGGGTACCGTACATCCATCCGCACTTCAATAGGGGCAACCCCTTTCTCTCTTGTTTATGGCATTGAAGCAGTACTCCCCATAGAGGTTGAGATTTCGTCGTTGCGTGTACTCATGGAAGCCAAGTTGACTGAGGCTGAATGGTGTCAGACCAGGTTTGACCAACTGAATTTGATTGAAGAGAAGAGGCTAATTTCCATGTGCCATGGTCAGTTATATCAGCAAAGGATGAAGAAAGCTTTTGATAAGAAGGTCAGACCTCGGGTATTCAGGGAAGGTGACCTTGTGCTCAAGAAGATTCTATCTTTCAAACCAGATTCTAGGGGCAAATGGACTCCTAATTATAAAGGCCATATGTTGTTAAGAGAGCGTTTTCAGGCGGTGCTTTGATCCTTAAACCTATGGATGGTGAAGAGTTCACTCGTCCTGTGAACGTAGATGCAGTCAAGAAATACTTCGCCTAAAAAGAAAAGAACAACTCGCTAAGTTGAAAACCCGAAAGGGTGACTTAGGCAAAAAAGGAGCGTCTCGGTGGATTGAAAACCCGAAAGGGCAATCCAGGCAAAAATTAGAGACATAAAACAGAAAAATTTATCCCGATAAATTGAGTACCCCACCTTGGGATTATGGAAACTAACTACATCCTGCTGATCTTCGGTTTTGAAGACTTGTCTTGAGCACATTGTCAGATTTTTGTTCACTATCTCCAGTAGTCGCCAAAAGCATAGTGGATATTAAGAGTTGGTAGAAGGATTAGCGATCATTGTATTCAATGTAACCCTTTTCCATGTAAATTACCATTTTCAACTTTGTAAAGATCTATGGAGTCTTGTCATTTACAGACTACCATTCTATTAAATAAAATTGAGCTTTTATCCAATTGTCTCTACTCTTATTTATTTCAGCAAAATATCATTTTTTTAAATTAAATTTTATTTTAATCAAAATCATTTTCTTAAACATATAAAAGCAAGAATTTTTTAAAGGCAGTTTTAAAGCATATCAACAACATTTCGAAAAAAATAGCAAGTCTTAAGTGTGGAGCTCTATGGGTCCCCCCAAGCAGATAAACCTTCGGGTATCCTTAGCCGAGTTTGTTGATCCAGTTCCCCTACGGAGTGTTTTCATCCCCAGCGGAGCTTCTGTACTTTTCCCAGCCGAGTTGTTTGATTCAGTCCCCGACAGAGTTTATGTGTTTCTCAGCAGGGTTAATTTTCTATTTTGATCTTCAACAGAGTGAGATCGATTTCCCTAGTGGATCGCGTTGGTTTCTCCGCCAATAGCCATCCAACTCGCTCCTAGTCAGAGTTTCCTTCTGGTTCTGAGCAGCCATTTGTGTTTATCCTCTAAAGGGTTGTCTCCCATTTGATATGGTGTTGACCTAAAATTCCCTGCAGATTCGATAATTTTTCCTTTCCTCAACATATCTCCTCCTTCCCCAGATAATATTGAGCCTTTGGGAGGTTGATCTCCTTGTTCTCCGGCAGTTGTATCCCTTGTTGTGGATTGATCGGGGATTCTACCGATGATTCAAATTTTTACGACACCTTTGCATCCTTTGCGATCATTTTGTCAGCATAATCATCATACATATACACATATACACATATACATATACATTCATATAATTTCATGATTACATATTTTTGCATAATCATATTTGTTGATTCATTGTCTGAGATTCTTATTCTTTGTTATGGCGGTACTTCATCCTCATACAAGTTCAATGTCTGTCCTCCTTCAATGATAGAAGTGTTGGCCCCTTAAGCAGAAAGATTTTAACCTTTCTCCCTTCCCCACTGAGTTATTTCCTCGTGGATGATCTTTGTTTTAGTTTCCTCCCTAGTTGATTACCTGGATGAAATTACCCCCCCCCCCCCCCCTTGAGCTATATCCTCATTGGGTTGAGTCTTGATTGACCTTTTCTTTCTAGATCTTACCTAGTTAGATGTTTTTGGTCCCCTGAGAGCCTATTACCCAATAACTGGTAATATTCTTCTCATGTTTTTCACTTTTGCCCAATACAGGGCAAGAGCAGCTTTTTCTCCCCAGCGGATTTATTTTCACGTTTCCCCAGGAAGTATATCCTTGATATGTTCATCCTAACCGATGACAAATATTTTCTTCCCTTGCTTGAGACTATCCTTGATAAGTTCATCCTAACCGATGACGGATATTCTCAAATTTGGTATTCTACCCAGTAAAAAGGTAGTTGTAATCCCTATTTTGTTCCCCAGAGGGCTAATCCTTGATATGTTCATCCTAACCGATGATAGGTTTCCTCCTCTTTGCGATCTTCTGCCTAGTAACCGGTAGTTGTAAATCCTGCTCTTCCCGTCAACAGAATTTATCCTTGATAAGTTCAACCTAACCGGTGACGGGTTTTCTCTTTAATGGTCTTCTATCCAGTATTCGATAGATGTAATTCCTACTTTTTGTTTAGTTGGTTTAACCTTGATATGTTCATCTTAACCGATGACGGATATCCTCCTTAACGATTCCCAAGCAAGACTATCCTTGATATGTTCATCTTAACCGATGATAGATTTTCTTTCCTTTGAGGTTATCCTTGATATGTTCACCTTAACCGGTGACGGATATTCTCATCTTTGGTCTTCTGCCCAGTAACTGCAAGTTGTAAATCCTATTTCTGCAGTTTTCCCCCAGCAAGGCTATTCTTACCCAGTAACCGGTAATGAATATTCCCTCCTGGTAATTCCCAACGAGTCATCCTTAATATGTTCATCCTAACCGATGACGGATGTCCTCTCTGTCAGATCTCTATTATCTCCTTACCCAGTAATAGTTAGTGGATAATAGATTTCTGCTCCTCCTGCAATGAAGTTTATTTCTTCCCTAGTTGAGTTTAGTGCGCTTTTCCTTTGTGAAATTGCTTTTCCCTACATTGATTCAAGAACTTCAGTTTTATCCTGATCTACTTGTAATCCCCTGCAGATGTTTTGTTTCCCCGACTGAGTCTTTCCATTTTTATAGAATTCCTCTAGTTTCACAGTAGTTTTTAAGTCGTAGCTTGGCCTACGCGTAGCCTTTTATCCCCCCCAGAGTCTCTGTCTCCCCAGTGAGTTTTACTTTCGGAATGCATTATGCTCCTGCGGATCTTCGGTCTCTCTGATTTCTTTTCCTTTGTGGCAATATTTCCCCACAGAGAATTTGCTTTTTACATTCATATCATATGCATCATGAGGTCTCTTAGGGACCAAATTTTTTTTCTATGTTGTTATTTAAGCCCATTCTACTAAGTCGATACGAAGATTTTAACCTACACCTCCTCAGTTAGAATGTCCTTAAATAGGGGCAGCTGTAAGACCCCAATTTTGACCCTAAGATCCCTCATGAAATTTCACAATATGCATTGGCATTGGGATCATACTTTGGCATCCTCCTTACCCCTTTTTCATTGGGTTTTGTTTTGGGAGAGATCACCAAGCAGCATGTGATTGTATCATACTTGTATTTTATCATTTCACTAACCAAAATACTAAAAATATGTCTTTGCATTTGCCTAACTCTTTTGTAGGTAGGGCATGATCATCATTGATCTATCAAGTTCATATCTAGGGTTTAAAACCCTCATGGGTAAGAGTACAACCAATGATTGATTCACAATGTCGCAGAGCATCATATATGAGTCCCAATTATCTCTACTTGTTATATTGATCAAGTATTCTTCAGGAGTTTGGAGGTGATTTGCCTTGGAAACCCTAGTTTGACTGGGTATCTTGAGTAACTTCTCCAACAAGCTATCTCACCAATTGATCAAATTTATTAAGGGATACTTCAAAACTCATCATCTTATGCATATATGATCTACCATGAGCCTAAAAAGTCAAGATAATTGAAGGCTAGCAAGTTGGTTGATGGTGGTTGCCCAGATGAATTCATCTGATCAAAACTGGGTCTCCCTAGACCCTATCTCCTACAATTTTCACCATATGAAAATGATTCCAAGAGAAACGTTACTATAAATGACATTCTAAACAACTTTCATGCTGATACCTAGAGCTAGTTTTTCTTGGAAAATCATTTTCTATGTTGAAACATTATAGGTCATTTTGTCTAAACCCTAATTTGAAAGTCAACTTCCTAAGACCATAACTTGATCAATTTTTGTTAGATGAAAGATTTCTAGGTTGCATAATAAAATTAAAGATGTCTACTTTAACATTTATGTTTAGAGTGAGAGCTAATTCAACTTTTATGAGCATTTGATGTGAGGATAAATTATAGGTCATTTTTGACCTATATCATTGAACAAGTGATTTTCCTCAACTTCAAAAATGCATAACTCTATCATTATAAATCCAAATGAAATGAAATTGGTGACAATTTTGAAGGTCTTTGAAAGATATACAACTTTGATGAAGACGCTTTTCTCATTTGAAGCTCACATAAAAAGTTAAGCAAGGTGGAATATTGAGATATATGGCTTGACATTTAGAAAAAATTTCAACATGTTGAAATTTCCAAACTTCCACCTCAAAATTCACCATGACCCGAGTTGCAAATGAAAAAGTGTCCAACATAAAAGGTGTTCCCCTTGATCTAAGATTTCCAAAGAACCCAAGTTCATGCATTTTGGATAAGATTTGCTAAGGTTGCACATGGCTTTAATAGAGTTGCATGATTGGAAGAAATCAAATGCCAAAAATCACATTTCACATTGCCTTCACATCCAAGCATGGTTTGAACTTCAGAACAGTTGCAAGTGGATAAAATTGGATTGCTTCGTGGGCATGTACACGCGCATACAAGTTTGTACATGAATTATACAAATTTAGAAATTTTTCAAGTGTGCAAATATCAGTCCCAATTGCTATAAACACATGCCCTTCGAGCTCAATTGAAACACACGTTGTGCGCCAGGTTTGCCCCCCAATTGAAACCCTAACAATTCAAAGGAAAACCTGAGAATTTTCAACTTGAAAATTGAGTTTGAATCTCACTGTTTGGAGATTCAGAAACTCCAGGATCCAAAGCTTTGTACCATTGCCAAACCTCTCTTGCAAGCTTCTCAAGTGTGATCAGATCAAGGTTGAAGCAAGCAAGATCCATTTCTGCACAGCATTGAAGGTAAATTTCAGAAAACTTATTATCTTCGATTCTCACTCAATTCTCATCAATTCTATTGAATCTTTGGTTGTCTAAAGTCCTACCAATGTAGGCAAGAAGATTGAGTTGCTTTAAGGTCAAATCGAAGCAACTCAGTTGTCACACCTCAAAATTCAACTCCTCATATCTTTTTATATATTTGGAGTTAGTTGAAATTGAGGTCAGATTCGTGCTCTACGCCATTTTTTCTTTCAGATCATGTCCTTATTTCTTATTTTGGTGATGGTTGAGGGTGGACCAGTCTGGTGAGGTCCACCAGAGAAGAAGACCGGAGCTCTGGCTCCGGCGGTGTGTTGGCACGTCTCCCAGGCACAAGATCCATTCAAATTATTTTAATCTTAGGCGTTGGTTTTGATTACCACGCGTGCGGCGCGCTGATCGAGTTCCATCATGGAACGCGCGTTTGTGTCCATTTGATCTGCCACCTCAACTAATGAGGGAGATCAAGTGGCTCACGTATTTTTGATTTTTTGATTTTTGTTTTAATTCATTTGATTTTCATTAATTATATTAATTTTAATATTGATCAAAAAAATATGAGAGTTTCACCAAAAAAAATTTAAAGAAATTCCTCTTTCATATTCTGAAATAAAATTATTTTTTGGATCATTATTAATATTTTTCAGGATTTACTTGATTTTGTGATTATTTTTTATTGTTTAAAAATACTTTTAAGTCTTTAAAAATTCTGGAATTTTTTCTCCAAGGTCCTTTGACCTTGTTTGACCTATGATAAATCTCATGGCCATTTTTTTGGTGTTTTGATGAGGTTTTAGGAATTTGACAAACCATATTTAATTTAAATGCATTATTTTAGTATTTTTCAATTGAATAAATGCCAAATAATTGTGTTGACCTCTTGTGATGATTTGTATAAGTTTGACTTGTGTTGTTGGGCCTTGGTCAAGGTTGATTTGACTTTGCTAGGTAAATATCATTGGATTTAGGGGATTGATGGAATGTACATTCCATCTCCCAAAATGAATGAATGATATTAATTTTGTAAAATTCATCCTTTTATCAATTTGAATTTTGATCCATTCCCCTCCATCTTCATCTAATTCCCCTTCTTCACGCATCCATTTCATTTGGTCTATGATGTCTCTAAATCCTAAGGCTAGTTGATTGCAAAATCAACATAAGTATGGATGAGATTAGGCTACCACTTTTGCATATTCTTTTTGTGTGTGGTATGTTTCATGAGCATATTCCATTATAATATGTCTTTAACATGCATTAACACCAAAATTCTATTGCCCGACCTCAAATAGTTGTGATTCTACATAAGTCCAATTACGATTGCTTAATATAGCGCTAAATTTTTTACGCAAAAGGCATAGCATTCTAGTTAGTGAGATTGTAAGTCTCCCCTCTTTCATGGTATTGTGTGAAACTTGGCCTTTTTTCTTTCCTTTGGAAGATGTCTTGGCTCAAGTATCCATGCTTGTGATAAGTGGGTTTAGTGTTCTCCAAAGAATAACTTAAAAAAAAAAGCAAAA
The DNA here is from genome assembly GCF_024323335.1 of Lathyrus oleraceus. Lineage (NCBI taxonomy): Eukaryota > Viridiplantae > Streptophyta > Magnoliopsida > Fabales > Fabaceae > Lathyrus > Lathyrus oleraceus. The sequence goes on along the minus strand of NC_066580.1, from coordinate 230,927,658 downwards.
GAAAAACAATACTAACTTCAAACTTATTAACAACTAACATTTAATTTCAAGTCCTTTACTTTAATGCACTTTAATTTTTAAGTTCTATTCATTTGCCATTATTGATACCATTCTAATTGTTTATGTTAGTGCCATTTTCACTTTGTCCATTTGGACCATATTGTGTGATATATCTTGTTTGTGTATATTGTGTTTGTTTGTATGGTCTTTGACCATTAATGTACTTAATAAGAAACAAAAAACCCTAAAATACTATTGTGTGGACAGTTGGTTTGATCTTGAACAATTGGACTTAGAATTTAGGCAACATTCCTATGCTAAATGACTTGTCCAATGCCAATCTTCTTTCAACCAAAAACTTGCAATTTGAAACTTCATCTGATACATCTTAGAAGATCCCTTTGAGTTCATCTGCAACATGATCATTGTGAAGTTGTTATTTTGAACCTGTGACTTGTGGAATTCATCTGCTACATGGGAAAATTTGAAAGAGATCATGGAGTGGCTAAGGCTTGGATGGGGATATCTTTATTTGATGCCTTGATCTTCAAGTTAATATTGTACACATTGTTTGTGGCTTGGTTCTAATATCCAACGAAATTTTGGGTTTCTATATGACATTCTTGCCTATTGGATTGCTACCTATCGGTCAGATCTTTTCAACTCTTAACTTTCAATTTTATGCATAGGATTAGTCTCTTTATATCATCCACACTTCTTTAATTTCAAAATCCCTCCCTCCTTTTAAAAATTCTTCTTTGTATGAACTAGTTTATTCTAAACTTTGACCACTTTGCAAACTAGAAACTTTGGCCTTATGCCATTGCATTTTCAAACTTCTTTTATTAATCAAACTTATAAACAAACTTAATTATACTTGACCTAAACTCTCAAAAAAATCCAAAAACAACTAACTCATTCAAACCATTTTGAGGCCTTTGTGCCTTTCAAACTTAATTTTTGTTAAAAATAATGCATCCACTTTGAAATTTGTATCACGAACTACGAGGTTTTGATCCCTCATTTTTATGTTGGTACGTAGGCACATGTCCGAAGGTCTTGTCAAAAGCAAAAATATAATTAATGAATTCTTTTCTCATCACCCCATTCTATTTGTTTATAAACATCACTTTGTACAAAATACATATGCACACAAAAAAGAGCTACCTAGGAGTACCTAAGACACTTTGGGTGCTAACACCTTCCCTTTGTGTAACCAACTCCCTTACCTGTAATCTCTGACATTTTATTAGTTTTGATTTGAAAACTTGTTACTTTTGGGTTTCGTTCATACTTTTCCCTTTTCCCTTGGAAACAATAAAAGCATGGTGGCGACTCTTGTTATTTGATGTCTAGCTTATCCAAAGCTTGATGATCATGAATTTACCGCTACTACTTCTTCTCAACTTTCAAGGATTATACCTTCTTCAATTTTCAAAATTTTATGTTGATTCTTTTTGTACAATGTTATTTGTGATGTCCTATATAAGTTTTCTTCAAGGATCAAAGTCAAATTATGCTTGGAAGGACATGGAATTCTTTGAAATATTACATGATATTTTCAGCCATTTAGGACTTAGAATTTTCTAAGTTACATTTGTAGCGGTAAATTTATGACCATTAAGTTATGGATAAACTTAACGTCAATAAAACCAGAGTCGACACCGCGCTTTTATTGTTTCCAAGGGAAAAGGGAAAAGTACAAACAAAACCCAAAGGTAAGAATTTTTCAAATCAAACCTAATAAAATGCAAGAGATTACATGTAAGGGAGTTGGTTACACAGAGGGAAGGTGTTAGCACCCAAAGAGTCCTAGGTACTCCTAAGGAGCCCTTTTTTATGTGTGTATGTGTTTTTGGCATAAAATATGTTTGCAATAAATAGAGTGTGAAGATGAGAAAAGAATTCATTAATTATATTTTTGTGTTTGACAAGACCTTCGGACTTATGCCTATGTGCCAAAATAAAAATGAGGGATCAAACCCTCGTAGTTCGTGGTATCAATTTCAAAATGAATGGATTGCTTTTCATCAAAAATTAAGTTTAGAAGAGGCATAAAAGAGCCTAAAAGTGTTTGAATGAGTGTTAGTTCTTTTTGTCTTTTGAAATTTTAAGTTAATATGGTTAAGTTAATTTACAAATTTGATTAAGAAAAAAGTTTTAAAATGCAATGGCATAAGGCCAAAGTTTCTAATTTGCAAAAGAGTCTAAGTTTGAAATCACAAGCAGATAAAGTTTTTAAAAAGGGGAGAGATTTTGAAATTTAAGAAGTGGGAGTAGATGAAGAGACTAATCCCAAGCATAAAATTAAAAGTTAAGAGTTGAAAAGATCTGATCAATGGGATGCAATCCAACAGACAAGAATGTCATATAGAAAATCCACTTTCCCTTTGGATGTCGAATCAAGCTATAATCAGCAAGCAAATAACAATATGAAGAGCAAGGCATCAAATAAAGATGGCTACATCCAAGCAAGCAACTTCATAGTTAACAGTCTTCTTTGTCTCTTCATGTATCAGATGACATACTCCTTGATTAGCTCAGAATAAGGCATTAGACACAGGTTCAAAGTAACAGTTGTATCAAGACCATGTAGCAGATGAATTCATGTGGATCCTAATACTTGTATCAGATGAAAGCTCAAATCATAATAACTTTGTCTCAGAAAAGTTGGCATTTGCCAAGTCCTTTTGCATATGGAATGTTGCCTAATTCTAAGTCGAAAGCTCAGATCAAACCCAACAGTCCATACAAACATTTTTTAGGGTTTTGTTGTTTATTAAGTATTTTAAGGTCCAAAGACCATAAACACAAACAAAATACACAAACAAATATATACAATCACAATATATGGCTTAAATGAGCAAAGTGAAAATGATATAAACATAACCAAGTTAAATGATATGTAAATGACAAATGAAATGGTAAATAACTTGAATTTAAATTGCATAAAGTAAATGACTTAAAAATAAAGGAAATAATAACAAAATTCAGTCAAATGTTAGTTGATTAGATGTTAGTGATATTTTGCTTTTCAATTGATTAAGTCATTCTTTGAGGAACACTCAACCTTCTATTCACAAGCATGGATCCTTGAACCAAGACAACTTCCAAAGGAAGGAAAAAAAGGCCAATCTTCCACACAATACCATGAAAGAGGGGAGACTTACAATCTCACTTACTAGAATGTTATTCCTTTAAGGACAAAATTTAGCTATATGTTAAGCAATCGTAATTGGACTTATGTAGAAGTGACAACTATCTGAGGTCGGGAAATAGAAATGTCGGTGTTAATGCATGTTATAGATATGGTATAGTGAACCAATCTCCTAAAACATACAACACAAAAAAAAATCAAAGGATGGACCTATCTCATCCATACTTATATTGGTTCATCTAACACAAAGTTATTGATGAACCAATTAGCCTTAGGATATTGAGACTTCATTGGTCAATGGAAAGGATGGGAGAGAATTGGATTAAAGATGAAGAGGGAGGGGAGATAAGAGAAACACAAACTGGTTATGGGAGGAATTTTATCAAATTAAAATCATTCATTCATTTTGGGGGATGAAATGTACATTTCATCAATCCCCAAAATCCAATGATTTTAGCTCAACAAAAGTTGACTCAACCTTGCCTAAGGTCCAAACACATAGTCAAACTTCACAAGTAAAAAAAAATGGCTCAACATAATTTCTATAGAATTAATCAATTAAAAATCAAATTAAAAATGTATTTAAATTTAATTTAATTTGGTCAAAACTTAAAACCTCTTCAAAACCCCAAATAAATGGCCAAGAGTTTTATCCTAGGTCAAACAAGGTCAAAGGACCTTAGACAAAAAATTTCATAATTTTTTAAAAGTCATATGTATTTTTAAACAATTAAAAATATGCACAAAAACAATTAATTTATGAAAATATTAAAAGTAATCCAAAAAATAATTTTAATTCAGAAAATGAAAGAGAATTTTTTTTAAAGGTTTTTGGTGAAAGTCCCATATTTTTTGGATTAAAAATGAAATTAATATGAATTAATCAAAATAAATGGATTAAATGAAAAATCATAAAATAAAAAGAAAAAAAAAAAAACAAGGGTCGTCAGATCTCCATCATTGGTTGAGGTGGCAGATCTGATGGCCAAGCGCGCGCCTCCACCAAACATTGCAGTCAATGCGTGCACACACATAGTAATCAGTTTTGACGCGTGAGAATAAAACATGAGAACCAGATCAGATGCCTTGGATTGATCCAGCGCACCACCGGAGCCCTAGCTTCGGTCAACTTCTCCGATGATCACCACCGGTATGGTTCAACCTCAACTCCATGGAAAATGAAAAGTAAATACACTAATTTGAAGGGAAAGTTCTCAGGAGCACGAATCTGGCCTCAATTTTCTCCAATTCCAAGTATATAAAAAGATACAGGGATTTGAATTTTGAGGATTATGAACTGAGTTGCTTCGATTTGACCTCAAAGCAACTCAATCTTCTTGCCTATATTGATAGGACTTAAGACAACCAAAAATTACAAAGAATGGTGAAGAATTGAGGAAGAATGAAAGAGATGAAGTTTCTGAAAATTCACCTTCAACGGAGCTCCAAACATGCTCGACCTTGATTCTAATCGTGCTTGGCCTTACTTCAGAAGCTTGTTAGAAGTTATTAGGATCAAGAAATGGTCTGGACTCTTGGAGTTTCAATCTCAAAACAGATGGGGATTTGAAACTCTATTTTGCAAAGAAAACCTTCAAGATTATCCTTTAATGGAGAGGGTTTGGATTGTAGGTTCAAAGCTTGGGCATGAGGTCCTTAATTCTGAGCAATGAGGGTTGTATTTATATCCAAGTGTAAGACCCTAATTTTGACCCTAAGATCCCTCATGCATTCCCATCATAAGCATTAACATTGGGATCATACCTTGGCATTCTCCTTACCCCTCTTTCATTAGGTTTGTTTTGAGAGAGATCACCAAGCACTTTATGATTATATCATACTTGTATTTTATCATTTCACTAACCAAAATACCAAAAATATGTATTTGCATTTTTCTAACTCTTTTGTAGGAAGGGCATGATCTCATTGATTCATCAAGTTCACATCTAGGGTTTGAGACCCTCATGAACAAAGAGCACAACCAAGAATTGATTCAAGAATGGTTATGAACATCATATATGAGTCCCAATGTCCTGTACGTATTATATTGATCAAGATTTCTTCAAGAGTTTGAGGGTGATTTGCCTTGGAAACCCTAGTTTGACTGGGTATCTTGAGTAACTTCTCCAACAAGCTATCTCACAAATTGATCAAATTTCTCAAGGGACACTTCAAAATTAATCATCTTATGCATATGTAATCTAACATGAGCCAATAAAGTCAAGAGAATTGGAAGTTAGCAAGTTGGTTGATGGTGGTTGGCCAGATGGATTCATCTGATCAAAACTGGGTCTTCCTAGACCCTATCTCCTACAATTTTCACCATATGAAAATGATTCCAATAGAAAACTTACTATAAACGACTTTCCAAACAACTTTCATGTTTAGACATAGAGCTATTTTTGCTTGGAAAATCACTTTCTATGTTGAAACATTATAGGTCATTTTGTCTAAACCCTAATTTGAAAGTCAACTTCCCAAGGCCATAACTTTCTCAATTATTATGAGATGAAATATTTCAAAGTTTCACAATCAAATTCAATGTGTATACTTCAAATTTTATGTTTGGAGTGGGAGCTAATTCAACTTTTTTGAGCATGTGATGTGAGGTTACATTATATGTCACTTTTTACGTATACCATTGATCAAGTGATTTTTCCAAACTTCAAAAATGAATAACTCAATCATTTTAAATCCAAATGACATGAAAATGGTGAGTATTTTGAAGTTCTTTGAGAGAGATACAACTTGGTGAAGACACTTTTCTCATTTGAAGCTCATATGAAAAGTTAAGCAAGGTGGAATATTGAGACATATGGCTTGACACTTAGAAAAAAATTGGTATGTCAAAAATTTCCAAACTTCCACCTCAAATTTCTCCAAGTTCCAAGCTCCAAATGAAAAAGTTTTGAACATGAAAGTTGTTCCTCTTGATCTCACCTTTCCAAACTCCAAAGAGCTCAAGCTCATTCATTTTGGACAAGGAATGCATAGGCTGCGCATGGCATGAACATGGTAATATCACTTGGCAAGGATCAAACTTCAAACATCAATGCACACTTGCCTTGCAATCCAAACTCAGCCCGTGCACCCTTGCATCACCATTTGCCAAAATTCTAAATTGATTTGAAGTGTGAAATTATCAACTATTTTGGCTATAAATAGAGCTTCAATTGCTCAGAAATGAAGACACATTCGCGCCAGCTTTGATCCCCCATCTCAAACCCTCACTTTGCAAAGGATAAGCCTGAGAAATTCTCTTGAATTTGAGGTTGAATTTCCACTGTTTTGATATTCAAATCTCCAGGAATCCATAGCCTTTCAAGCATCTAATCCTTCTTCTGCAAGAAAGTGGAGTGAGATCAAGCACAAGTAAGATCAAGACCAATTGAATCCAGACCTCCATTGAAGGTATTTTCCAGAAATTTTGAACTCTTCGATTCTCTCAAATTCTTGCTCAACTCTATTGATTCTTTGGTTGTCTAAAGTCCTACCAATGTAGGCAAGAAGATCGAGTTGCTTTGAGGCCAAATCGAAGCAACTCAGTTCATGTACCTCAAATTTAAACTCCATGTATCTCTCAATATACTTGGAGTTAGAGTGAATTGAGGCCAGATTCGAGCTCAGTGCCATTTTTTCTTTAAGATCATGTCCTTGTTTTTAATTTTGGTGATGGTTGATGGTGGACCTGTCCGGTGAGGTCCACCGGAGAAGATGACCGGAGCTCTGGCTCCGGCGATGCATTGGCAAGACTCTGAACCACACGATCCATTCATTTTGTTTTAATCTTAGACGTTGGTTTTGATTACCACATATGCAGCGCAGTTGACTAATGACCACATGGAACGCGCGCTAGGGAGCATCTGATCTGCCACCTCAATTAATGAGCGAGATCAGATGGTCCACGTATTTTTGATTTTCTAAATTTTCATTTTAATTGCATTAATTTTAATAATTCATATTAAATTCAATATTGATCCAAAAAATATGGGACTTTCACCAAAAAAATTCAAATATTTTTCTCTTTCATATTCTGAATTAAAATTATTTTTTGGATCATTATTAATATTATTTATGAATTAATTGATTTTCCATTTGTTTTTAATTGTTTAAAAATATTTTTAAATGTCCAAAAATTATGAAATTTTTTCTCCATGGTCCTTTGACCTTGTTTGACCTATGATAAATCTCATGGCCATTTCTTTGGTGTTTTGATGAGATTTTAGGAATTGGACAAACCATATTTAATTTAAATGCACTATTTTATTATTTTTAATTGAATAAATGTCAAATAAATTTATTGACCAATTGTGATGACTTTGTTTATGTTTGCCTCTTGTTGTTGGGCCTTGGTCAAGGTTGATTTGACTTTGTCAAATTAATATCATTGGATTTAGGGGAATGATGGAAGGTACATTCCATTTCCCAAAATGAATGAATGATATTAATTTGGTAAAAGTCCTCCTTTGACCAATTTGTGATTTCATTCATCCCCCTCCCACTTCATCTTATTCCTCCTCTTCATTCATTCATTCCATTTGACCTATGACATCTCAAAGTCCTAATGCTAGTTGATTGAAAAGTTGACATGAGTATGGTTGAGATTAGGCCACATATTTTGCATATTATTTTTGTATGTGGTATGTTTCATGAGCATAGTCCATTATACTATGTCTCTAACATGCATTAACACCAAAATTCTATTGCCCGGCCTCAAATAGTTGTGACTTCTACATAAGTCCAATTACGATTGCTTAACATAGCGCTAAATTTGTGACATAAAAGGCATAAGCATTCTAGTTAGTGAGATTGTAAGTCTCCCCTCTTTCATGGTATTGTGTGGAAACTTGGCATTCTTTCCTTCCTTTGGAATATGTTTTGGTTCGAAGATCCATGCTTGTGATAAGTGGGTTGAGTGTTCTCCAAAGAATGTCTTGAAAAGCAAAAGCAAAACAACACTAACTTCTAACCTACTAACTACTAACTTTTAATTTCAAGCTTTTACTTTATTGCAATTTACTTTTAGCATTTTATTTCATTTGCCATTGTTAATATCATTCTATTTGTTTATGTTAATGTAATCTTCACTTTGTCCATTTGGACCATATTGTGTGATATATTTTGTTTGTGTATACTTTGCTTGTTTGTGTGGTCTTTGACCATTAATGTACATAATAATAACAAAAACCCTAAAAAAACCTTTTGAGTGGACTGTTGGCTTGACCTTGGACAAATGGACTTAGAATCTAGACAACCTCCCCAAGCTAATGGACTTGGCCAATGCCAACTTGTTGAAGAACCAAATGCTTGCAATTTGAACCTCATCTGATACATCTTTGAAGACCTCTCTAGATTCATCTGCAACATGATCATTGTGAAGTCGTTATTTTAAACCTGTGACTTGTGGAATTCATCTGTTGCATGGGCTATTTTGAAGAAGATCATGGAATGCATAAGCTTGGATGAGGCCATCTTTATTTGATGCCTTGCTCTTCAAGACAATATAATTGTGCATTTGTGTATTGCTTCATTCTAAAAGTCCAAGTGAATTCTGGGTTTCTGTTGACATTTTTGTCTATTGGTTGCTACCCATTTGGTCAGATATTTTCAACTCTTAACTTTTAATTTTGTGCATAGGGTAGTCTCTTCATCTTCTCCCCATTTCTTTAATTTCAAAATCTCTCCCTCCATTTTTTCAAAATCTTCTTTGTGTGAACTACTTTTGTTCTAAACTTTGACCACTTTTGCAAAAAGATATAAACTTTGCCTTATGCCATTGCATTTTCAAACTTCTTTTCTAAATCAAACTTGTAAATAAATTTAACTATACTTGACTTAAACATTAAAAAAGCCAAAAAGAACTAACTCATTCAAACCAATTTAGGCCTTTGTTCCTTTCAAACTTAACTTTTGTTAAAATCAATGCATCCACTTTGAAATTTGTATCACGAACTACGAGGTTTTGATCCCTCATTTTTATGTTGGTACGTAGGCACAAGACCGAAGGTCTTGTCAAAAACAAAAATATAATTAATGAATTCTTTTCTCATCCCCCCATTCTATTTGTTTTTAAACGTCACTTTATACCAAGTACATATGCACACAAAAAGGGCTCCCTAGGAGTTTCTAGGAGACTTTGGGTGCTAACACCTTCCCTCTGTGTAACCAACTCCCTTACTTGTGATCTCTGACTTTTTATTAGTTTTGATTTGAAAACTTCATACTTTTGGGTTTTGTTCGTACTTTTTCCCTTTTCCCTTAGAAACAATAAAAGCGCGGTGCCGACTCTTAGTATTTGATCTCTAGCTTATACATAGCTTGGTGATCATGAATTTCCCGCCACAGAAATTAAGTGGCGACTCTGTTGGGGAGTAGTCTCTAGTGGGTTTAGCCTACTTTTTGTGTGTATATATTTGAATATATATGATGTTTGTATATATGTATGTGTGATATAATCTACTTGTTGTGCTTGGTGATTTCTGAGTGGTGAGATAGGTTCTAACCCGAACTTGAGTGCAATTAAGATAGGATGATGGTATAGTCATGTTCGACTTATGTGGAGTAGTCCTTAACAAGTTGGCTTGAGATCCATTTGCTCAGTGGAGACTCTTTTTGATTTGGAAATGTCACAAAAGTATTTGTGGTTAGGCATTACTATTTCTAATTGGGTCCGAGAAGCTGAGGACCATTGAACATTTAACCCATCTTGGCCTACTTAGGACGTAATGCAGAAACTGTTCAAGTGTAGACTTGATAACACTTGTTACGCGATACTACACTCAGACGAGTTTCTCTTGAGAATATTATGGGTCGATAGTTAGTCATCTTAACCTGTAATATCCGATAGACGGAAATAAGACTCTGGGAACTTTTTAGAACATGACCTACAGGTTTTTATCCTTAGTTCACTCCTTTGGGATGGTTCTTACACAGACTCCATGCTCGTGACTTGCAACAAACCCTTGATTCTTGGTTGATCCAATCAAGTCTTGTCAATATCAATGGAACTTGGGTTTTGATAAGGTGTAAACCATAATCCACCAAAATGGATGATTGATCTTGACAATGACTTGATTCGTCCCTTGACCTTTGTTTTCCTTGTGTGTGATCCCTTATTTGTGATTGTTGCATTCATGCATTCATGCGCATCATAACATTCATCACACAAAAATTTCAAGGAACTAAGGTATCATTTACAAATATTTTCAGACCATGGATTGTGGACGAAGGAACACTAAGAAGTATAGTTTCAGATGTCCCGACTTGAAAGAGTTAAGGAAGCTAGCATCTTTCGTATTAGATCCCTTGGACTTCAAACAATCTCATGGGAAGCTTCTGTCCATCTTGTCTACTGATGTGGTTGAAGGACTCTTGAGTGTGCTAGTGTAGTTCTATGATCCTCTCTACCATTGTTTCACTTTCCCAAATTTTCAGCTTGTGCCTACATTGGAGGAGTATTCTCATCTTTTGGGGATACATGTTTCTAGTAGAGTGCCTTTTAGTCGATTGGAGGAGATTCCCCGATCTAGTGTTATTGTTGAATCTCTTCACTTGAAGAAGTCTGAGATAGAGGCTCATTGGGTGAAGAGAAGAAGGTTATTTGGGTTTCCATCTGTTTTCCTCATCCAGGAAGCTACTACTTTTGCTCAAGCTGGTAGTGTGGACGCTTTTGAAGCTATCTTTGTGTTGCTCGTCTATGGGTTAGCTTTGTTCCCTAACATTGACGGTTTTGTTGATGTTAACGCCACTAGACTTTTCTTGATTGGGAATCATGTGCCTACTTTGTTGGGTGATATGTATTTCTCTTTGCGTCTAAGGAATTCTAAGGGCGGTGGAACAATTTTCTGTTGCACTCCTCTTCTATACAAGTGGTTTATTTCGCACTTGCCACAAACGCCTACTTTTATGGAGAACAAATAATGTCTAAGGTGGTCTCAAAGACTTATGTCTCTCACTAATGATGATATAGTTTGGTATGATTTGTCCTTAAGCAGTTTGGAGATTATTGATAGTTGTGGTGAATTCTCTAATGTGCCTCTCATTGATACACAAGGAGGAATTAACTACAACCCTGCTTTGGATCGTCGACAACTTGGGTTCCCCTTGAGAGACAAACCTAATAACACTTTGTTAGAAGGTCTTTTCTATCAAGAGGGTAAAGATCCCCAAGATTTGAAGTAGAAGATTGTGCATGCTTGGCATAATGTGCATAGGAAAGGAAGATCCGAGCTTGGTCTGTGCAATTGTGTAGCTTTGGAAGCTTACACTCTTTGGATTAAGAAGAGAGCTTTGGAGTTGAAGATGCCTTATCCTTGCGAAAGACCTCTGTCTATGGTTGAGGTTGAGCCATTAACTCTACCTAACCAATATGTAGAGGAGTTGGAAGACGCGCTCGCCAAGATGAAGCAAGAGAATGATATGTGGGAAGAGCGTTTCCATGCTTTGAGAAAGAAGCATGAAGAGTTGCGGTTGGAGTCTAAGGACAAAGATGCACTTATTGAGCTACTTGAAGACCGAGTGACGAAGAGACAGAGAGATCCAGAGGTTTCATCTTCTAGCATGCCTCAGCCTTCCGTTGCTTGGAAGAAGATTGTTGATCAGCTTATCCTCGAGAAGACTCAGATGAAGGCTTCTTTTGACACCGAGATCCGTCGCATTCGAAGGAAGTATGCACCTTCAGCCAGATCTTCTGACATTGTTGTTAGGGATCCTTAGGATGATTCGTCTCCTTTTCTCTTGTATCTTTTTATTTTGGTTTTTTGAAATTATACTCAGTGTAATCCTTCCAATTTATATAAATAAAAAGAGATTTTTGGTCATATCAAATTGTTGTAATTTCCATTTAAATATTATATATTTGCAAATGATATAGTAAGTTCCTTGAAAGTAAAAATAATCAAGCATTACATTTCATGCATCATTTGCATAAGCAGGTTTTTGCCAGGTGTCTGATTGGTGTTTCTTCCGTGCTTTAGCCAAGCTGACTCATCGGTACAATACCCGAGCCAATCATTAAAAAACTCATGAAACATTTGGAGCAACAAACCAGAGAGCTGAAGAACGAGATCGCTCACCTGACTTCCATGATGGAGTCAGTTCTTTCTGCTCAGAGTCAAGCTTCTCCAACGCCTGCAACTCCTCCCGCGAGGACTGTTACTTCAGAGGTGGCTACCTCTACCTTGCCTGCTGCTACCGCCCATTTCGCGCCGAGTATGCCTGCCGGATTCCCGTGGGCAATGCCTCCTACCTTTTCTTCCATGCCGGCATCTAGCTTGGTCATATCCGTGTCACCTCGCATTTTTCACACTTTGCCTTGCATAGAGGATACCATCTATCATTCCGAGCCGTCTGAAGGTCCGGATGTGTATGAGAAAATGGACGAGATGAAAGATCAGTTTCTTGAGATGCGCAAGGACTTGAAGACGCTGGGAGGTAAATATTTGTTTGGGAAGAATGTTGTCGAGTTGTGTTTGGTGCCCAATGTCAAAATCCCGGTGAAGTTCAAAGTGCCTGACTTTGAAAAATATAAGGGGAACTCTTGTCCGCTCAGTCATCTTGCAATGTATGCTTGCAAGATGTCTACTCATACTGACAATGATCAACTGTTGATTCATTACTTCCAGGATAGCCTGACTGGTGGTGCACTCTGTTGGTATATGGGGTTGGATAGTGCAAGGATTCTCATTTTCAACGACTTGGGAGAGGCTTTTGTGAAGCAATACAAATATAATGTGGACATGGCGCCAGATATAGACCAGTTAAGGTCTCTGTCTCAGAAGGACAAAGATACATTCAAAGAATACACGCAAAGATGGAGGGAGTTGGCTGCCCAGATCACTCCTCCTTTGGAGGAGAAAGACATGACAAAAATCTTCTTGAAAACCCTGAGTTCATTTTATTATGAATGTGAGGGACGATCGTCAAGAGATGAGGCGTCACCGAGCAAGAGATATGGTAGCAACTTTGGTAAGAAGAAGGATGGTGAGACCAATGCAGTAATCAGTGGGAGGCAGAGGAGGCCTCAGGTCAGAAGAAATCCACCACCCCTTCAACATCATTATCATGAAGTATCATCAGTAATTCTGGTATTTTCTAATCAACAAGCAACACCAATTCAACAACAACAACAACAACATCAACGTCAACAACAACAACCGCGACAAAGAACGAACACCTACAATAACAACAATACCAACAATAGTCTTCACCAGCAGAACTTTAAGAGGAAGAAGGTCTCTTTTGACACAATTCCTATGTCGTATGCAAAGCTGTATCCCTCGCTAGTTCTCAAGAACTTAATTCAACCGAGGAACCCACCGCAGATCCCAGAATCACTTCCCTGGTGGTATAAACCTGAGCTCCGTTGTGCTTTTCATCAAAGAGAACTTGGACACGACATTGAAAATAGTTATCCATTGAAGTATGAGGTTCAAAATCGTATGAAGAGTGATATGGTGTCCTTTGAGGACCGCGCGCCAAATGTGAAAGCAAAACCTTTGCCCGCTCATGGGAACTCTTCAGTGAATATGGTGGACGGTTGTCCTGGAGAATTCAAGGTTTTTGACGTCCGGTTTATCCGAAGATCTTTGGTGCAAATTGAAGGTGAGAAAAAACAAGAAAGGGGGGGTTTGAATTGTTTGAAAAATAAGCGCTTTTGCAAAATGAAATCACACAATGATTTTATACTGGTTCGCTTATAACACAAAGCTACTCCAGTCCACCCGGCCAAGGTGATTTCGCCTTCAACAAGGACTTAATCCACTAATCTTGAAAGATTACAAACAACCCCTAAGAGAGAAGAAAATCTCTTAGTCCTCTCAAGTCTACAGACTACAAAGAGTCACTTGAGGAAATCAAATAAAAAATAGATACAAGATGTGTAATCTAGAGTGCTTCTAAGAAAGCAAATATTACAATCTTAAGAACAAATTTTTCACTTGATAAGCAAAAGCTTAGTGAAAATCTTTGAAGAACAAAGATGTTTTTCTTGAGCGTGATATAATTTCAGTATAGTTTTGGCTAGTGATTTCTTGCTTACTGAATGTTGATTTCTTCTCTATTTATATAGGAGTTGAAGTAGTGTTGAAATAGAGTTGAAGTAGAGTTGAATCTGGTGGATATAAAGATGTAGTTACGCCATTCCATAAATAGCTTCTGCAGGAGACTTTTTCTCTTAGAAGTGACTACTTACCACAAGTAGTATCTTCTCTCTTGGAAGTGGAGATTAACGTCTCTTTCTAATTGAGGAAATCCATTTGCAGAACTTTAACTTGGCTTAAACGTTACTTCATCATGATTAACAATTCTGATTAGAGTCTTCGTGTATCTGGGAATCTGGCTTCTGATGTTATCTCTTGAAAGTTCAGATGGTGCTGATAACTTCAGAGTTTACAGAAGGCATTTGTTCAGAGTTAGAGCTTCTAGACTTTACTTCATGTTCAGATGCTTCTGATACTTTGCAGTTTTGTCCAGAGTCAGAGCTTCTTGAAACGAGATTCCACTTTAGATGCTTCTGATACTTGATAATTTGTATCTGATCTTGTTGTGCATCTGATGACATCATCAGATTTATTTCTTCTTTCTTTAGAACCCTGCACACTTAGAAACTTTTCGTTAGGGTGCCATTTTTGGTTTCATCCTTTGTTATCATCAAAATCATGGAATCTGTTGTAGAACAATTTTTGTTCTTACAATCTCCCCCTTTTTGATGATGACAAAACAACTTAAAATAGCAGATGAAACATGAATAAAATAAGATCAGATAGACAGAAGCTCCCCCTGAGTTAGTGCTAGGGAGTTCAGAAGTTCTTACCAGAGCTTTTCAAGTAATGAGATTTCTGAAACTATTCTGCAATTTCTTAAATTTAATGTTAGAGCTATTTAATCAGAGTTATTTCTATCATAGCTATTTCTACAAATGTTGCAGAGTGCTTAAGGTTTTAGACAAATTTTCATCAGAGCTATTTAATGATTTCTCCCCCTTTTTGGCATAATCAAAAAGGCATAAATAAATAAATAAATAAAAAAGAATAATAAAGAGAAAAAACACTTCATTAATAGAAAGGCACAGAGGCAAACAGCAGTCAAAACATCAGACTCAAAGAAGAAAGTCAGAGCTAAAAAAAAAGACAGAAGCAAAAACATTAGGCAAGCAAACAAAATCCTAAGTGCCTAAGGGTTTGGAGGTTGAGGAAGTCTCTGAAGCAACATGGCAAACATGTTCTGGATGTTTTCATTCAAAGCATCTTGCTTGTCCATCCTGGCACGGAGCTCATTCTGATCTTTCTTGATCTCTTGCTGATCTTGCTTTATCTCTTTCAGAGTGTTAAGAATCAGAGGGATCGCAGAGGAAGACTCCCCCTGAATCAGAGCCTGCTGAGCTTCAGCTTCAGCAGCAGCTTGGGCTTCTGCATCCGCCTGAGCCTTGGCTTCAGCTTCCTGAATCCTTAGAAGTTCTGCTTCCTTAGCAATTCTTTCCTCTTCCAATCTTCTTGCTTCTTCTGCTTCCCTGGCCAACCTTTCTTCTTCTAATCTTCTGGCCTCAGCTTCTCTAGCCAGTCTCTCTTGGAGTCTTTCCTCAGAGTCTCTGATGTAGCCATTTCTGACTTGTTCAGAGATACTCTTCAGCCTATAAGACTCAGAGGTCATCCAACTAATGACTCTGTTCCAGTGTGTCCTAACAGATTTAGGATCATCACTAACTTCAGAGTTTTTAGCCAGAGACTTGATCTTCTGGACTGAAGCTTCTGCAACCTGTATAATGGCCTCCTCAAGGGTAGGTATGGTAAGTTCAGGTTCAGGTTCAGGTGAATGAGGTGGAGAGTTTTGAGGGCTGAGATTTAGAGGTTGAGGTTCAGTTTCTGATTCTGGTTGAGGTTCAGATTCTGCTTGAAATTCAGAATCTGGTTCTGGTTGAAGACTGGGGGATGAAGCATAGAGTGGGTTTAGGTCTAATGGGTCAGAGTCTGGTCCAGGTACAGCGGGAATAATTGGTGGGGTGATATAAGGATCAGATGGTCGAATTACAGATGGTTGGGTTTCAGAGGGTGTGGTGGTTGTTTGTTGTGGTGGAAGTGAAGTTTGATTTTCAGAGGAGATGGTGGTTGTTTGTTGTGGAAGAGAAGTTCGGAGGGTGGAGGTTACTTCAGATTGTCTTGTGGGTTGTGGAGCGAAATTTTTAGCATAGATTTCAGCTATTGTTGGGGAGTTTGGGTCAGAGTGTTCTGTGGATGATGATGAAGAAACACTAAAGTATGGGGGTGTTTCTGGTTCAGAGGATGAAGAAGAGCTGTGGTGATATAGTTGATTAGGGTCAGAGGTTGTTGTGAAATTACGAGCAATTTTTAGAACAGGTGGAGGTTGAGAGATTCTGATGGTCGAAGGAGGGATTTCAGAGGTTGTAAATAAAGGAGGTGTTGGGAGAGGAGTAGAAGAGGCCATCATAGGTATTACAGAAGTAACAGGAGGAATAGACTTACCAGAAGAAGAGATTTTCAGAGGAGCTTTGGTTCCAGAAGATTCTCCAAGTCTGGGTTTCTTTGCCTTCCTTGCTTCCTCAGCTATCTTCTTCTCAGAAAGACCTCTTTTGTATCTGACCAAATCTTCTTCTGAATCCAAAAGGTCTTCAATTCTGAAATCAGAAATATCAATACCTTCATCCAGCAGACGCTGAAGGTAGATAGCAATGGCATCTCTGGGTTCATTCTTGAAGAACCTTTCAAGGCCATGAGGCATCTTCCTCTGATCTTTCAGAGCTTCCCAGGACACATCCATAGTGGGCTTGACTCTGATCTCCTTGATGATTCCCATGCTTTTGAGATTTTTGGCATTCAGAGGCCTTCCAGTTTCTATAGCCAGATCATCCATCAGCTTGGCCTTTTCCAGCTGGTCAACCAATCCATGCTCAATGAAGACATCAGAAAGCAGTCTTCCCAGAGGGATGTAAGATCTTGGCTTCAAGCTGTTTCTGGAGTCTTTGACAGAATCCCTTAGATATTTGAAAAGAAGAACAGGGAGATTGATCTTGATACCTTTCTGAATGCAATATAAAATGAGTTTCTGATCAGCATTAATATAATCAGAGGAGTTGGAGGCTGGGCGATGGTGAATGGTTCCCAGAATTATTTTCAGCCAAACTCGGAGGTTCTGATGAAGCTCCTTGTTCTTAGAGGGGTTTCCTTCAGCGTTTGCTTTGAAGATAGTTGGATTGATGACCTCAGTGATGCGCTTAGACCTTGGAGGAATGTTGTAAATCCTCTTTCCTCCAGTAGTCTCCATGTTCAACAAGGAAGCAATTGATGCTTCAGTGATGACAATCTTCACTCCCAGAACAAAGGAAACGATGAACTGGTCATCTGCATCAGCATGTCTCCAAAATTCTTTGACCAGAAGAGGGTAGATTGGACCATAGAGCCTGTCGAAGTAGTTTTCCCAACCTTGCTTGTAAAGATCTTCAGTAAGATCAACACCGTTTCTTCTCAAATTCTCAAAATCAACCAGCGATTCACACAGTACATGCAAATTTTCAAAGGAGGTTGCAAGATGAATGTGGCGTTCACGTTCCAAAATGTGAGGTTCTTGATAAACAGGGGTTGTGGTAATGCCTGTAACAGTAGGTGTTTAGGTGTTTGTGGTTTGGGGATTAGAAGCAGATTCCATTTGTTGGGAGAAGTTAAAAACTTCTTGCTCTTGAGCATTCATGAAGAAGGTTGAAGAAGAAGATGAAGAACTGAAGAGGTTGCAGAGAAAACTTCGAGAGAGGGTTTAGGGTTTAAGAGTGAGTGAGAGTGATAAGTGTGTGAAATGTGAGAAAAGTGTTTATATACCTAAGTAAAAACGCATGCAAAACGACACACATACCAGCGTTAGACACAAAACTCAAAAAGGCACGCTTGGGGGGAAAAATGATTACAGCTCATAAATGAATGTCTAATCCCACAGTTTGCACACTGCTCGAGGAAAACTCAAACGTCTGCCTTTTGAATTTCTTGACAGCTGTCTAGAAGTTCTAAAGTTTGACGCTTCAGAGTTCCACGCGTTGATGTATCTGATCTTCAGGAATACCAAGAGATTGGTTCTGAAGATTTCTAACTCAGATATCTTCTTAACAATGTAGAAGTATCAGAGTCAGAGGCAGAATCATATTTGTTTTTATCAGAATCTTATTTTATATTTTTCAGAGCCATACTTCATTCAGGACAATTTTTAATGTTCAGATTTTCTAAGATGAAAAGAAATCTATCTTCAGCTAGAGGCTTAGTAAAGATATCTGCCCATTAATGTTCTGTATCAATGAACTTCAGCGTTACTATTCCTTTCTGAACATAGTCTCTAATAAAATGATGTTTAATTTCTATGTGTTTGGCTCTGGAATGTAAAATAGGATTCTTACTCAAACAAATAGCAGCAGTATTATCACAAAGGATAGGAATGTTACTCTCAAATATCTGAAGATCTTCTAGCTGATGTTTCATCCAGAGCATCTGAGTTGTGCACAGTGATGCTGAGATATATTCTGCTTCTGCAGTTGATAGAGCGATAGTTGACTGTCTTTTGCTAGCCCAGGAGATCAAATTGTTTCCCAAAAGCTGGCAATTTCCAGATGTGCTTTTTCGTTCTATTCTATCTCCTGCATAATCTGCATCACAATAACCAGAAAGCCTATACTCTGATGTTTTCTCATACATCAGGCCCAGGTTAGGAGTTCCTTTCAGATACTTAAGAATTCTCTTAACAGCTGTTAAATGAGATTCTCTAGGATCTGATTGGAATCTGGCACAAAGACAGACGCTAAAGAGAATATCAGGACGAGTAGCAGTCAGATAGAGAAGAGAGCCTATCATACCTCGATAGAGCTTCTGACAAACCTTGTTGCTTACCTCTTCCTTTTCCAGAATGCAAGTTGGGTGCATAGGAGTCTTTGCAGAGTTGCATTCAGTCATGTCAAACTTCTTCAGAACATCTTTAATGTACTTGCTTTGATGAATGTACGTGACTTCTGGAGTTTGATTGATTTGAATTCCCAGAAAGAACTTTAGTTCTTGCATTAGACTCATTTCAAATTCTGCCTGCATTAACTTAGAAAATTCTTGGCAAACAGAGATATTAGCAGAACCAAAAATAATATCATCAACATAAATTTGGCATATCACGAGATCATTTTCATGGTTTTTACAGAAGAGTGTAGAATCAACTTTCCCTCTGATAAAATTTTGTTCCAGAAGAAAATTGCTTAGACGTTCATACCAAGCTCTGGGGGCTTGTTTTAGTCCATATAAGGATTTTTTAAGTTTGAAAACATGTTCTGGAAAGTTTGAATTTTCAAAACCTGGAGGTTGATTTACATACACTTCTTCTGAAATATAACCATTTAGAAATGCACTCTTGACATCCATTTGGTATAATTTGATAGAGTGATTAATAGCAAAAGATACAAGAAGACGAATAGATTCTAACCTCGCGACTGGAGCAAAGGTTTCATTATAATCAATACCTTCTTGTTGACTATAACCTTGAGCTACCAATCGTGCTTTGTTTCTGACAACTTCTCCTTTCTCGTTCAGTTTGTTTCTGAAAACCCATCTGGTTCCAATGACATGAGTGCCTCTGGGTTTAGGAACGAGATCCCAGACATCATTCTTGGAGAATTGATCTAACTCTTCTTGCATAGCTGCCACCCAATCATTATCTTGAAGAGCTTCATCACAGGACGTAGGCTCAATCAGAGACACTAGTCCCAGAGGAATATCTTCAGAAGTTCTGAAGGTAGATCTGGTTCTAACAGGTTCATCTTTGTTTCCCAAAATCAAATCTTCAGATACGTTGCTACGACTCTTGACTTTCCTTGGAATTTCTGGAGATTTAATTTCTTCAGAGTCTGGAGTGACAGTTGCTTCTGGAGTTTTCTCAGATTCTACCAGAGTGATCTCTAAATCTGCAAACTTTTCAACTAGCTTTGACTTTTCAGAGTCAAGCTTATCATCAAATCTAACATGAATTGATTCCTCCACAATTTTGGTTTCTGTGTTGTATACTCTATAGCCTTTAGAGCGTTCTGAGTATCCTAACATAATACCTTTCTGTGCTTTGGAATCAAACTTGTTCAGATGTTCTTTAGTATTTAATATAAAACAAATGCATCCAAAAGGATGAAAATAAGAAATGTTGGGTTTTCTTCCCTTACACAGTTCATAGGGAGTCTTTTCCAGAATAGGTCTAATAGAGATTCTATTCTGAATGTAACACGCTGTATTTACAGCTTCTGCCCAAAAGTGCTTTGCTACATTTGTTTCATTGATCATGGTTCTGGCCATTTCTTGGAGTGTCCTATTCTTCCTTTCTACAACTCCATTTTGTTGTGGAGTTCTAGGGCAGGAGAAATCATGGGATATTCCATTAGAATCAAATAGTTCTTCAAAATCTTTATTTTCAAATTCTCCACCATGATCACTTCTGACTCTAACAATTTTAGAGTCAAATTCTTTTTGCACTTTAGAACAGAAACTGGTGAATACAGAGTGAGACTCACTCTTGTGCTTTAGGAATTTTACCCATGTCCAGCGGCTGTAGTCATCAACGATTACTAGTCCATACTTCTTTCCATTGACTGATGTTGTTTTCACAGGACCAAATAAGTCAATGTGAAGAAGCTCCAGAGGCTTGGAGGTAGAAACAACATTTTTCTTTTTAAAAGATGTTTTTGAAAACTTTCCTTTCTGACAAGCTTCACACAGAGCATCTGAAGAAAACTTCAGTTTAGGTAAGCCTCTGACTAACTCAAGTTTAGTTAGCTGAGAAAGTTTTCTCATGCTAATGTGGCCTAAGCGTCTATGCCATACCCATTGCTCTTCGTGAACTGACATTAAACATTTAACATTTTGATCTTTTAAATCAGAAAGATTTATTTTATAAATGTTGTTTTTCCTCTTGCCTGTGAAAAGGACAGAGCCATCGTTCTGACTAATGGCCTTACACGTTTTTTGATTAAAGATTACATCATAACCGTTATCACTTAATTGACTTATGGATAACAAGTTATGCATTAATCCTTCAACATAAAGAACATCAGATATAGAGGGAAGAGTACCGTTACCAATAGTTCCGGAGCCTCTGATCCTTCCTTTCTGATCTCCTCCGAAGCCTACAAATCCAGCGTCTTTAAGTTCCAGGCTTTGGAACATAGACTTTCTTCCCGTCATATGTCGCGAGCATCCAGAGTCCAGGTACCATGACTGGTGTCTGAACTTTGCTGCATAGGATATCTGCAACATAGATAATCTTATCTTTCGGTACCCAGAATCTCTTGGGTCCTTTTAGATTAGTTTTCCCAGAGTTTCTTACAACTTTGGGTCTTCTAGCATTTTTAAATTTGTGTTCTTGTGTGTGTGTGTAATGATATGAAAAAGGCGATTTAATTTGGTTACTGATAGAGGTTTTATCTTCCTCAGAATCATACCCAATTCCCCTTTTATTATTCTGACTTACTCCATAAATCATGGATGCCATAATACTCCTATCTATTCCATTCTTCAGAAATTTTTGAAAGGCTTCTTCATATTTATAAATAATTTCATTTGAAGTTTGTGGTGCTTGAGACAACACTTCTTCTAATTCTAAGCTTTTCGTTTTAGCTTCATCTCTTTCTAACGTTAAAGATATGATTGTATCATCTCTTGTTAGAATTGTTGTCTCAAGTTTACTACACTCTTCAGATTTTGCTTTAAGAAGGCCTTTAATGTTTTTAACTTTTTGTTTTAATTTCTGAAGAGAGGTAAGAGTTTCTGATAAACATGATTCTAAGTCAGATCTAGAAAGTTCAGAAAATACCTCTTCAGATTCTTCATCTGAGCTGCTGGATGTGGTAGCCATAAGAGCTACGTTGGCCTGTTCATCAGAGTCAGATTCTGATGATTCGGATTCACTATCGTCCCAGGTGGCCATTAATCCCTTCTTTGTTCTGAAAGCATTTTTCTTGAAGCTTTCTTTCTTAGAGTTGTCTTTCTTCAGCTTGGGGCATTCATTTCTGTAATGACCTGTTTCTTTACATTCAAAACAGGTAATATCTTTATTAGGTTTACCTTTTGAAGTTGACTCTGATCTATCCCCTCTGGGTCTTGATCTTCTGAAGTTGTTGTTGTTCCTTCTTTTCCACAGTTGCTTAACTCTTCTGGTTAGTAAGGACAGTTCTTCTTCATCATCAGAGTCTTCAGGTTCAGAGTCGTCAGTATCTGCAGTTTCTGCCTGGAGAGCTTTGGTTCTGTCTGACTTCCGTCTTTCAGGTCTGGACTTCAGCGCCACTGACTTGTTCCTTTTCTGAGGCTCATCCTCCTCTAGTTCTATCTCATGGCTTCTGAGAGAACTAACAAGTTCTTCAAGGCTGATATTGTTCAGATCCTTTGATAACTTCAGAGCAGTAACCATTGGTCTCCATTTCTTTGGCAGACTTCTGACTATCTTCTTAACATGATCTGCAGTCGTGTATCCTTTGTCTAGCACTTTAAGACCTGCAATAAGAGTTTGAAATCTGGAAAACATAGCTTCTATAGCTTCATCATCTTCCATCTTGAAGGCTTCATACTTCTGGATAAGCGCCAGAGCCTTCGTCTCCTTGACTTGGGAGTTTCCTACATGGGTCATCTTCAGAGAGTCAAGTATATCTTTGGCAGTCTCTCTGTTGGTGATCTTTTCATATTCATTGTATGATATGGCATTTAGAAGTATTGTTCTGGCCATGTGGTGATTTTTGAAAACACGTTTCTGATCTTTTGACATTTTGCTTCTGGGAACTTCAGCTCCATTTAAGACTGGAGGTTTGTATCCATCTGTGACAATGTCCCAGAGGTCAGCATCATAACCCAGAAAGAAACTTTCGATTCTATCTTTCCAGTAATCAAACTTTTCTCCATCAAAAACAGGAGGCTTGGCATTGTAAGAATCTTTCTCATTTGAGTGGGCCATTGTTTTTCTGGTACTGGATCTCTCTACACGGTTAAGTGTTTGATTAGAAAATCAATAACAGAGCCGGAGCTCTGATACCAATTGAAGGTGAGAAAAAACAAGAAAGGGGGGGTTTGAATTGTTTGAAAAATAAGCGCTTTTGCAAAATGAAATCACACAATGATTTTATACTGGTTCGCTTATAACACAAAGCTACTCCAGTCCACCCGGCCAAGGTGATTTCGCCTTCAACAAGGACTTAATCCACTAATCTTGAAAGATTACAAACAACCCCTAAGAGAGAAGAAAATCTCTTAGTCCTCTCAAGTCTACAGACTACAAAGAGTCACTTGAGGAAATCAAATAAAAAATAGATACAAGATGTGTAATCTAGAGTGCTTCTAAGAAAGCAAATATTACAAACTTAAGAACAAATTTTTCACTTGATAAGCAAAAGCTTAGTGAAAATCTTTGAAGAACAAAGATGTTTTTCTTGAGCGTGATATAATTTCAGTATAGTTTTGGCTAGTGATTTCTTGCTTACTGAATGTTGATTTCTTCTCTATTTATATAGGAGTTGAAGTAGTGTTGAAATAGAGTTGAAGTAGAGTTGAATCTGGTGGATATAAAGATGTAGTTACGCCATTCCATAAATAGCTTCTGCAGGAGACTTTTTCTCTTAGAAGTGACTACTTACCACAAGTAGTATCTTCTCTCTTGGAAGTGGAGATTAACGTCTCTTTCTAATTGAGGAAATCCATTTGCAGAACTTTAACTTGGCTTAAACGTTACTTCATCATGATTAACAATTCTGATTAGAGTCTTCGTGTATCTGGGAATCTGGCTTCTGATGTTATCTCTTGAAAGTTCAGATGGTGCTGATAACTTCAGAGTTTACAGAAGGCATTTGTTCAGAGTTAGAGCTTCTAGACTTTACTTCATGTTCAGATGCTTCTGATACTTTGCAGTTTTGTCCAGAGTCAGAGCTTCTTGAAACGAGATTCCACTTTAGATGCTTCTGATACTTGATAATTTGTATCTGATCTTGTTGTGCATCTGATGACATCATCAGATTTATTTCTTCTTTCTTTAGAACCCTGCACACTTAGAAACTTTTCGTTAGGGTGCCATTTTTGGTTTCATCCTTTGTTATCATCAAAATCATGGAATCTGTTGTAGAACAATTTTTGTTCTTACACAAATGCACAAGGATATCTGTTTGGTGAGTGACTATGAACATGACTATGATGGTTGTGTTATTTGTAGTGTGAACCCAAGAGGGTGTGATATGGTGAAAAGGGACATCCAACGTCTGAAGGATGAAGGCATGATTCAAATTGTTCAATCCCGTCATGTAGATGACGACGTCAATGTCATGGTGCCCCCTTTCAAACAACAAGAGCGGTTGGTAATCCAGTATGATAGCAACAACATTAAGAATGTCAGTCAAAGATTAGTATCGTCGTTGGTAATACGGTTAGCAGGCCCAGTCCTATATTTATCTGATAAGGCTGTACCATACCAGTACAATGCTACAATGATAAAGAATGGTCAAGAGGTCATGTTACCTACGACTAGTTCAGTGGTGAGCATTGCCGATGTAACGAAGGTGACCCGCAGTGGTCGAGTGTTTAGGCCGGTGGTCCCAGAAAGTAAAGAGGAAATGATTGTTGGTAAGAAGGTGGAGGTACCTAATGTAGAACCAGTTGGCTGTTCAAAGGATAAGTCTGGTGAATCCAGCAACTTGAAAGCCAATGATGATGATGAGGTACTCCGATTGATAAAAAGAAGAGAGTTTAATGTGGTTGAGCAGCTGCTCCAGACTCCCTCAAAAATCTCTGTGTTGTCTCTGCTTTTGAATTCCGAAGCACACATAGAAGCACTACAAAGAGTTCTTGAACAAGAATATGTAAAGCATGATGTTACTGTGGATCAGTTTGATCATATCGTGGCTAACATGACTTCATGCAATAATTTGAGCTTCTGTGACGAAGAACTCCATGAGGAGGGAAGAAATCATAACCTGGCTTTGCATATTTCAATGAACTGTAAGAAAGATGCTTTGTTAAATGTGCTTATTGACACCCGTTCATCACTCAATGTGCTTCCGGAGTCAACATTGTCAAAGCTATCTTACCATGGAGCGCCCATGAGGTATAGCGGAGTAATTGTCAAAGCCTTTGATGGCTCACGCAAAACAGTAATTGGTGAAGTGGATCTTCCGGTTTAGATAGGTGCGAGGGATTTTTAGATTACTTTTCAAGTAATGGATATCCACCCGGCCTACAGCTGTTTATTAGGAAGGCCATGGATTCATGAGGCAGGGGCTGTTACCTCCACTCTGCACCAGAAGCTCAAATTTGTCAAGAATGGCAAGCTAGTGATTGTTGGTGGAGAGAAAGCGTTATTCGTTATCCATATGTCATCTTTCTTGTATGTTGAAGATGAGGATGAGGTTGGAACTCTGTTCCAAGCCTTATCTATTGCTGCTAAGAAGAGAGTTGGGGCACCTATGTCCTCGCTGAAAGATGCTCAGAAGATATCGGAAGAAGGTACCATTGACCAGTGGGGGAGCATGGTAGAGGTCTCCGACAACAAAGGAAGAACCGGTTTGGGGTTCCAAAATGGCTCATCAATTGAAAGATTTGAAGATATGCAACTTAGCTTCCGTAGCGGAGGGTTCATTCATGACAATGAACAACACTTAGTTGCTGTGCTAGAGGATAGCAAAGAGGAAGACTGCACCAACTTTGTAACGCATGGAAGAACATGCAACAATTGGATTGCCGTTGATATTCCTGTTATTTTGCATCGATCTAGGTAATTGCTTTTATATTTTAAATTCCTTCTCCTATGCCTAAGGGAGAAGTGAACATTGTGTGGGCATTTTAAATTTATCATCAATAAAATTAATTCTATTCATCCACATCTATGATGTTTGTTTTACTTTTTGCTTTATTCTGAAAATGGTAATCACAAAAAACATAAATAAATAATATAATTGTCCATCTACCTAATATTTGGTCACAAATTCACTTCTCTAAAATCAAAATATCAAATCATTATGCAAGTTGGTTCCTAACCCCGTTGAATACAATGATCCTTCTCCTTCTCCAAATTTTGAATTCTCTATGTTTGAGACCGAGGAGGAAAGTGATGTAGAAGTGAGTGATGAATTGTCTCGTCTTCTTGAGCAAGATGAAAAGATTATTCAGCCGTTTGAAGAGCAGATTGAGCTAGTCAACTTGGGTTCCAAAGATGATGTGAAGGAAGTCAAGATTATGCAGATGCTAAGAAGGGGTTGATTGATCTTCTTCGAGACTATTCAGATGTGTTTGCTTGGTCCTATCAAGACATGCCTGGGTTGGATTCTGAGATTGTGGAGCATAGATTGCCGTTGAAGCTAGAATGCACACCAGTCAAGAAAAAATTGAGAAGAACGCATCCTAATAAGGCTGTGAAGATCAAAGAGGAAGTGCAGAAGCAGATTGATGTCGGTTTCCTTTTGACAGCTGAGTATCCGCAATGGGTGGCCAATATTGTGCTTGTGCCAAAGAAAGATGGAAAAGTTTGCATGTGTGTCGACTATAGATATTTGAATAAAGCCATCCTGAAAGATGATTTCCCTCTGCCACACATTGATATATTGGTAGACAATACTGCTAAATTCAAAGTCTTTTCGTTTATGGATGGATTTTCCGGATATAATCAGATCAAAATGGAACCCGAAGATATGGAGAAGACCACATTCATTACACCCTGGAGAACATTATGTTATAGAGTGATGCCTTTCGGTTTAAAGAATGCTGGTGCAACTTACCAGAGAGCAATGACTACTCTTTTTCATGATATGATGCATAAAGAGATTGAAGTTTATGTCGATGAAATGATTGCTAAATCAATTAATGAAGAGGAACACGTTGAGCATTTGTTGAAGCTATTCCAGCGTTTGAGGAAGTATAAACTCCGCTTGAATCCCAATAAGTGTACTTTTGGTGTTCATTCTGGTAAGTTGTTGGGCTTCATTGTCAGCGAGAAGGGTATTGAAGTTGATCCTGCCAAGGTCAAAGGAATACAAGAAATGCCTGCGCCCAAAACTGAGAAGCAAGTCAGACGTTTTCTTGGTCGTTTGAACTATATTTCTAGATTCATTTCCCACATGACTACCACATGTGCGCCTATATTCAAGCTTCTTCGGAAAGATCAGTCTTGTGATTGGACCGAAGACTTCCAGAAAGCTTTTGACAGTATCAAAGAATATTTGCTTGAACTCCTATTTTGTCTCCACCTGTTGAAGAAAGACCGTTGATCATGAATTTGACTGTGCTAGAAGATAGTATGGGTTGTGTTCCTTGTCCGCAAGATGAGACTGGAAAGAAAGAATTTTCAATTTACTACCTCAGTAAGAAGTTCACCGATTGTGAGACTCGGTATTCTATGCTTGAGAAAACTTGTTGCGCATTGGCTTAGGTTGCTAAGCGTCTGTGTCAGTATATGTTGAATCATACCACTTGGTTGATATCTAAAATGGATCCAATCAAATATATATTTGAGAAGCCTGCTTTAACTGGGAGGATTGCCCGTTGGCAGATGTTATCAGAATATGATATCGAATACCGATCTTAGAAAGCGATCAAAGGTAGTATCTTGGCTGACCATTTGGCTCACCAACCAATTGAAGATTATCAGTCAGTGCAAAATGACTTTCCTGATGAAGAGATTTTGTACTTGAAAATGAAAGATTGTGATGAACCATTGCTTGAAGAAGGGCCAGAACCTTGTTCCCATTGGGGCATGGTATTTGATGGAGCTGTTAATCAATATGGAAATGGCATTGGGGAAGTTGTTAATCAATTTTTATGAGATGAAATATTTACAAGTTTCACAATCAAATTAAATGTGTCTACTTAAACTTTTATGTTTGGTGTAGGAGCTAATTCAACTATTTTAAGCATGTGATATGAGGCTACATTATAGGTCACTTTTGACCTCTACCATTGATTAAGTGATTTTTCCAAACTTCAAAAATGCATAACTCTATCATTTAAAATCCAAATGACATTAAATGGGTTACCATTTTGAAGGTATTTAAGAGAGCTACAACTTTTATGAAGACACTTTTCTCATTTGAAGCTCCTATAAAGAGTTAAGCATGGTGGAATATTGAGACATATGGCTTAACACTTAGAAAAAAATTGATATGTCAAAAATTTCCAAACTTCCACCTCAAATTTCTCCAAGTTCCAAGCTCCAAATGAAAAAGTGTTCAACCTCAAACTTGTTCCTCTTGATCTGACCTTTCCAAAGAGCTCAAATTCATTCATTTTGGACTTGAAATGCATAGGTTGCGCATGGCTTAAACTGGCTGATATCATTTGGCATGGATCAATCTTCAAGCATCAATGTTCAGTTGCCTTGCAATCCAAGCTTACTTCAAACAATCTGATATGCAATTTTGGACCTTCAGTTATCATTTCATGGGCCTATGCACGCGCATTCACCATTGCATCATCATTTGCCAATTTTGGAAAGTGAAAGTGAGTGTGCAATTATCAACTAATTCAGCTATAAATAGAGCTTCAATTGCTCAGAATTCACAACAGCATTGCGCCAGCTTTGATCCCCAATTGAAAACCCTCATTTCTCATAGGATAAGCCTGATAAATTCATTTGAATTTGAGCTTGAATCTCCACTATTTTGGAATTAAATTCTCCAGGAATCCATTGCTTCTAAACCTTTCCATTCTCTTCCTGTAAGCAAGTAGAGTGAGTCCAAGCACAAGTAAGATAAAGATCCATCATGTTCAGACCTCCATTGAAGGTAATTTGCAGAAATTTGAAACTCTTCGATTCTCTTAAATTCTTGCTCAATTCTATGGATTCTTTGGTTGTCTGAAGTCCTACCAAAGTAGGCAAGAAAATTGAGTTGCTTTGAGGTCAAATCGAAGCAACTCAGTTCATGTACCTCAATTTTCAATTCCACATATCTCTCAATATATTTGGAGTTGGAATGAATGGAGGTCAGATTCGAGCTCAGTGCCATTTTTTCTTTAAGATCATGTCCTTGTTTTTCTTTTTGGTGATGGTTCATCTTGACCAGTCCGGTGAGGTCCACCGGAGAAGATGACCGGAGCCCTGGCTCCGGCGATGACTTGGCAAGGCTGTGAACCATAGGATCCATGTATCACATTTTAATCCTGAGCGTTTGTTTTAATTATAATTGGTACAACGCAGTTGACTAAGGCACATGTGGAACGCACGTTTTGGATCATCAGATCTTCCACCTCAATTAATGAGGGAGATCTGATGGTCCACGTAATTTAAAATTTCTGAATTTTTGTTTTAATTGCATTTTCTTAAATAATTCATATTACATTCAATATTGATCCAAAAAGTATAGGACTTTCACCAAAAAAATTCAAATATTTTTCTCTTTCATGTTCTGAATTAAAATAATTTTTTGGATAATTATTAATATTTTTCATGAATTAATTGATTTTGCATTTGTTTTTAATTGTTTAAAAATGTTTTTAGATGTCCATAAATTATGAAATTTTTTCTCCAAGGTCCTTTGACCTTGTTTGACCTAAGATAAATCTCATCGTCATTTCTTGGTGTTTTGATGAGATTTTAGGAATTGGACAAAACATATTTGAATTAAATGCATTATTTTATTATTTTTAATTGAATAAATGCCAATAAAATTTTGTTGACCATTTGTATTGACTTATTTGAGTTTGCTTGTTTGTTGTTGGGCCTTGGTCAAGGTTGATTTGACTTTGTCAAGTTAATATCATTGGATTTAGGGGATTGATGAAATATATATTCCATCTCTCAAAATGAATGAATGATATTAATTTGGCAAATGTCCTCATTTGACCAATTTGTGATCTCATTCATCCCCTTCCCTCTTCATCTAATTCCCCTTCTTCATCCATTCATTTCCATTTGGCCTATGACATCTCAAAGTCCTAATGCTAGTTGATTGGAAAATTGACATGAGTATGGATGAGATTAGGCGACACCTTTTGCATATTTTTGTGTGTGGTATGTTCCATGAGCATAGTTCATAATACTATGTCTCCAACAAGCATTAACACCAAAAATCTATTGCCAAACCTCAAATAGTTGTGACTTCTACATAAGTCCAGTTACGATTGCTTAACATAGCGCTAAATTTGTGACACAAAAGGCATAAGCATTCTAGTTAGTGAGATTGTAAGTCTCCCCTCTTTCATGGTATTGTGTGGAAACTTGACCTTCTTTCCTTCCTTCGGAAGATGTTTTGGTTCAAGGATCCATGCTTGTGATAAGTGGGTTGAGTGTTCTCCAAAGAATGTCTTTAAATGAAAAGCAAAACAAAACTAACTTCTAACTTATTAACCATTAAGTTTTAATTCCAAGCTTTTACTTTAATGCAATTTACTTTTAGCACTTTATTTCATTTGCCATTGTACATATCATTCTAATTGTTTATGTTAATGTAATTTTCACTTTGTCCATTTGGACCATATTGTGTGATATATTTTGTTTGTGTTACTTTGTTTGTTTGTGTGGACTGATGGTTTGATCTTGAAAAAATGGACGTAGAATCTAGGCAACCTCCCCAAGCTAATGGACTTGGCCAATGCCAACTTGTTGAAGAACCAAATGCTTGCAATTTGAACCTCATTTGATACATCTTTGAAGACCTCTCTAGATTCATCTGCAACATGATCATTGTGAATCCGTTATTTTGAACCTGTGACTTGTGGAATTCATTTGTTGCATGGGCTATTTTGAAGAAGATCTTGAAGTGGATAAGCTTGGATAAGGCCATATTTATTTGATGCCTTGCTCTTCAAGATAATATAATTGTGAATTTGTGTGTTGCTTGATTCTAAAAAGTCCAAGCGAATTCTGGGTTTCTATTAACCTTTTTTTCTATTGGATTGCTACCCATTTGGTCATATCTTTTCCACTCTAAACTTTTAATTTTGTGCATAGGATAATCTCTTCATCTTCTCCCCATTTCTTTAATTTCAAAAATTCTCCCTCCATTTTCAAAATCTTCTTTGTGTGAACTATTTTTGTTCTAAACCTTTACCACTTTTGCAAAAAAAGAGATAGAAAATTTGGCCTTCTGCCATTGCATTTTGAAACTTATTTTCTTAAATCAAGCACGTAAATGAACTTAGCAATACTTGACCTAAACTTTCAAAAAGCAAAAAAGAACTAACCCATTCAAATCATTTTACGCCTTGGTGCCTTTCAAACTTAAATTTTATTAAAATCAACACACTCATTTTGAAATTTGTGTCACGAACTACGAGGTTTTGATCCCTCATTTTTATGTTGGTATGTAGGCACAAGACCGAAGGTCTTGTCAAACACAAAAATATAATTAATGAATTCTTTTCTCATCCCCCCATTCTATTTCTTTGTGAACATCACTTTGTACAAAATACATATGCACACAAAAAGGGCTCCCTAGGAGTACCTATGACACTTTGGGTGCTAACATAATTAATGAATTCTTACCTGTGATCTCTGACTTTTATTAGTTTTTATTTGAAAACTTCTTACTTATTGGGTTTTGTTCGTGCTATTTCCCTTTTCCCTTGGAAACAATAAAAGTGTGGTGGCGACTCTTGTTAATTGATCTCTAGCTTGTTAATAGCTTGATGATCATGAATTTCCCGCTACAGAAATTAAGTGGCGACTCTGCTAGGGACTAGTGTCCAGTGGGTTTAGCCTACTTTGTATATATGTATGTGTGATATAATCTACTTGTTGTGCTTGGTGATTTCTGTGTGGTGAGATAAGTTCTAACCCGAACATGAGTGCAATTAAGATAGGAGGATGGTATAGTCATGTTCGACTTGTGTGGAGTAGTCCTTAACAAGGATGGTATTTGTGGTTAGGCATTACTATTTCTAATTGGGTCTGAGAAGTTGAGGACCTTAGACCATTTAACCCATCTTGGCCTATTTAGGACGTAGTACGGGAACTGTTCAAGTGTAGACTTGATAACAGTTGTTACGCGATACTACACTTAGACGAGTTTCTCTTGAGAATATTATGGGTCGATGAGTCAGTCATCTTAACCTGTAATATCTGATAAATGGAATTAAGACTCTGGGAACTTTTTAGAACATGATCTACAGGTTTTTATCTTTAGTTTACTCCTTTGGGATGGTTCTTACCCAGACTCCATGTTCGTGACTTGCAACAAACCCTTGATGCTTGGTTGATCCAATCAAGTTTTGTCAATACCATTGGAACTTGGGTGTTGATAGGGTGTAAACCATAATCCACCAAAATGGATTATTGATCTTGACAATGACTTGGTTCATCCCTCGACCTTTGTTTTCCTTGTGTGTGATCCCTTATTTATGATTGTTACATTTATGCATTCATGCGCATCATAACATTCATCACACAAAATTTCAAGGAACTAAGGTATCATTTGCAAATATTTTTAGACCATGGATTGTGGACGAAGGAACACTAAGAAGTACAGTTTTAGATGTCCCAACTTGAAAGAGTTTAGGAAGCTAGCATCTTTTGTATTAGATCCCTTGGACTTCAAACAACGTCATGGGAAGCTTCTATCCATCTTGTCTGCTGATGTAGTTGAAGGACTCTTGAGTGTGCTAGTGCAGTTCTATGATCCACTCTACTATTGTTTCACTTTCCCAGATTTTCAGCTTGTGCCTACCTTGGAGGAGTATTCTCATCTTTTGGGGATACCTGTTTCTAGTAGAGTGCCTTTTAGTGGATTGGAGGAGATTCCCCAGTCTAGTATTATTGCTGAAGCTCTTCACTTGAAGAAGTCAGAGACAGAGGCTCATTGGGTGAAGAAAGGAGGGTTATTTGGGTTGCCATCTGGTTTCCTCATCAATGAAGCTACTACTTTTGCTCAAGCTTGTAGTGTGGATGCTTTTGAAGCTATCTTTGTGTTGCTCATCTATGGATTAGCTTTGTTCCCTAACATTGGCGGTTTTGTTGATGTTAACGCCATTAGACTTTTCTTGATTGGGAATCCTGTGCCTACTTTGATGGGAGATATGTATTTCTCTTTGCATCTAAGGAATTCTAAGGGTGGTGGAACGATTGTCTTTTGCATTCCTCTTCTATACAAGTGGTTTATTTTGCACTTGCCTCAGACACCTGCTTTTGTGGAGAACAAACAATGTCTACGGTGGTCTCACAGACTTATGTCTCTCACTAAGGATGATATAGTTTAGTATGACCCATCCTTAAGTAGATTGGAGATTATTGATAGTTATGGTGAATTCTCTAATGTGCCTCTAATTGGTACACAAGGAGGAATTAACTACAACGCTGCTTTGGCTCGTCGTCAACTTGGGTTCCCCATGAAAGACAAACCTAATAACACTTTGTTAGAAGGTCTTTTCTTTCAAGAGGGTAAAGATTCCCAACATTTCAAGTAGAAGATTGAGCATGCTTAGCATAATGTGCATAGGAAAGGAAGATTCGAGCTTGGTCCGTGCAATTGTGTAGCTTTGGAAGCTTACACTCTTTGGGTGAAGAAGAGAGCTATGGAGTTGAAGATGCCTTATCCTTGTGAAAGACCTATGTCTATGGTTGTGGTTGATCCATTAACTCTCCCTAACCAAGATGTAGAGGAGTTGGAATATGCGCTCATCAAGATGAAGCAAGAGAAGGATATGTGGGAAGAGCGTTTCCATGCTTTGAGCAAGAAGCATAAGGAGTTGCAGTTGGAGTCTAAGGACAAAGATGCACTGATTGAGTTACTTGAAGACCGGGTGACGAAGAGATAGAGAGAGCCAGAGGTTTCATCTTCTAGCATGCCTCAGCCTTCTGTTGCTTGGAAGAAGATTGTTGACTAGCTTGTCCTCGAGAAGACTCAGATGAAGGCTTCTTTTGAGACCGAGATCCGTGGCATTCGAAGGAAGTACGCGCCTTCAGCCAGATCTTCTGACATTGTTGTTAGGGATCCTTAGGATGACTAGTCTCCTTTTCTCCTGTATCTTTTATTTTGGTTTCTGAAATTGTACTTAGTATAATCCTTCTAGTTTATATAAATAAAAAGAGATTTTTGGTCATATCAAATTGTTGCAATTTCCATTTATTATATATATTTCCAAATGATATAGTAAGTTCTTTGGAAATAAAAAATAATCAAGCATTGCATTTCATGCATCATTTGCATAAGCAGGTTTTTGCCAGGTGTCTGATTGATGTTCTTCTGTGCTTTAGCCAAGCTGACTCACCAGTACAACACCAGAGCAAATCATCAGAAAATCATGGAACACCTTGAGCAAGAGAACCGAGAGCTGAAGGACGAGATCGCCCGATTGATTTCCATGATGGAGTCAGTTCTTGCTGCTCAAAGCCAAGCTTCTCTAACACCTGCAACTCCTCTCACGAGGACTGTTACTACAAAAGTGGTGACTTCTACTGTGCCTGCTGCCACCGCCCACTTTGCACCGAACTTGCCTGCTGGATTCCCGTGGGGAATGCCGCTCAACTTTGTGCCAGAAGGCTTTACGCCTACCTTTTCTTTCATGCCGGAATCTAGCCCGGTCATGTCCGTGCCACCTCCTATTGTGCACACTTAGCCTCGCGTAGAGGACACCATCTATCACTCTGAGCCGTCTGAGGGTCCGGATGTTTATGAGAAGATGGACAAAATGAAAGACCAATTTCTTGAGCTGCGTAAGGAATTTAAAACGCTGAGAGGTAAAGATCTGTTTGGGAAGAGTGCTGCTGAATTGTGCTTGGTACCCAATGTTAAAATCCCGGTGAAATTCAAAGTGCCTGACTTTGAGAAATATAAGGGGAACTCTTGTCCACTCAGTCATCTTGTGATTTATGCTCACAAGATGTCAACTCAAACAAATAATGACCAATTGTTGATTCACTACTTCCATGATAGTTTAAATGGTGCTGCACTCCGTTGATACATGAGGTTAGATAGTGCAAGCATCCTCACTTTCAACAACTTGGAAGAGGCTTTTGTGAAGCAATACAAATACAATATGGACATGGCGCCAGATAGGGACCAACTGAGGTCCATGTCTCATAAAGATAAAGAGACATTCAAGGAGTACGCGCAGCGATGGAGGGAGTTGGCTGCCCAAATCACTCCTCCATTGGAGGAGAAAGAAATGACAAAAATCTTCTTGAAAACCCTGAGTTCATTTTATTATGAACGCATGATCGCTAGTGCCCTTAGTGATTTTACTGAAATGGTAAATATGGCGATGAGACTTGAAAAAGGGGTCCGTGAAGGACGTTTGTCAAAAGATGAGGCGTCAACGAGTAAGAGGTATGGGAGTAGTTGCAGCAAGAAGAAGGACAGTGAAGCAAATGCAATTCTAGTGGGAGGCAGAGGAGGCCTCAAATTAGAAGAAATCCACCACCCCGTCAATCATCATCATCATTATCATCAAATATCTTCCGTTATTCTGGTATTTTCTCATCAACAAACAACACCAATTCAATAATAACATCAACGTCAACAACAACAACCGCAACAAAGAACAAACACCTACAAAAACAACAATACCAACAACAATCATCAACAAAAGAACTTTGAGAGGAAGAAGGCCTCTTTTGACCTGATTCCTATGGCGTACGTATTATTATATCCATGCTTGGTCCTCAGGAACTTGATTCAACCAAGGAACCCACCGAAGATCCCAGAACCACTTCCTTGGTGGTATAAACCTGAGCTTCGTTGTGCTTTTCATCAGGGTGCACTTGGGCATGATACTGAAAACTATTATCCGTTGAAGTATGAGGTGCAAATGCTTATGAAGAGTGGTATGGTGTCCTTTGAGGACCGCGTGCCTAATGTGAAAGTTAACCCTTTGCCCGCTCATGGGAACTCTTCAGTGAATATGGTGGACGGTTGTCCCGGTGAATTCAAGGTTTTTGATGTCGGGTTTATCTGAAGATCATTGGTGCAGATGCACAAAGATATCTGTTTGGTGAGTGACTGTGTACATGACCATGATGGTTGTGTTGTGTGTAGTGTGAACCCAAGAGGGTGTGATGTGGTGAAAAGGGATATCCAGCGTCTGATGGATGAAGGCATGATTCAGATTGTTCAATCCCGTCATGCAGACGACGACGTCAAAGTCATAGTGCCCGTTTTCAAACAACAAGAGCGGTTATTAATTCAAATTGATAGCAACAACAGCAAGAACGTCAATGGATCAATATCGCAGTTGGTAATACAGTTAGCGGGCCCAGTCCCGTATTCATCTAATAAGGTTGTACCGTATCAGTATAATGCTACAATGATAGAGAATGGTCAAGAGGTCCCGTTGCCTACGACCAGTTCAGTGGTGAGCATTGTTGATGTAACGAAAGTGACCCGTCGTGGTCGAGTATTTGGACCGGTGTTCTCAGAAAATAAAGAAGAAACAAGTGTTAGTAAGAAGATGTAGGTGCCTAATGTATATCCAGTTGGTTGTTCAAAAGATAAGTCTGGTGAATCCAACAACTTGAAAGCCAATGATGATGATGACGTACTCCGATTAATTAAAAGGAGTGAATTCAATGTGGTTGAGCAGCTGCTCCAGACTCCCTCAAATATTTCTGTGTTGTTTCTGCTTTTGAATTCTGAAGCACACAGAGAAACACTATAGAGAGTTCTTGAACAAGTGTATGTAGAGCCGGATGTTACTGTGGATCAGTTTGATCATATCGTGGCTAACATCACTTCATGCAATAATTTGAGCTTCTGCGACGAAGAACTTCCTAAGGAGGGAAGAAATCATAACTTGGCTTTTCATATTTCAATGAACTGCAAGGAAGGTGCTTTGCCAAATGTGCTTGTTGACACCGGTTCATCACTCAATGTGATTCCGAAGTCAACTTTGTCAAAGTCATCTTACCAAGGAGCTCCC
This sequence comes from Lathyrus oleraceus, assembly GCF_024323335.1. Lineage (NCBI taxonomy): Eukaryota > Viridiplantae > Streptophyta > Magnoliopsida > Fabales > Fabaceae > Lathyrus > Lathyrus oleraceus. The sequence goes on along the minus strand of NC_066580.1, from coordinate 230,890,680 downwards.
ATGAGGTATAATGGGGTGATCGTCAAAGCATTTGATGGTTCACGCAAGACAGTAATTAGTGAAGTGGACCTTCCAGTTAAGATAGGTCCGAGTGATTTTCAGATTACTTTCCAAGTAATGGATATCCACCCGGCCTACATCTGTTTATTGGGAAGGCCATGGATTCATGAGGCAGGGGTTGTTACATCCACTCTGCATCAGAAGCTCAAATTTGTCAAGAATGGAAAGCTAGTGATTATGGGAGGAGAGAAGGCGCTGTTGGTTAGCCATTTGTCATCTTTCTCATATGTGGAAGCTGAGGATGAGGTTGGAACTCTGTTCCAAGCCTTATCTATTGCTGCTGAGAAGAGAGTTGGGGCACCTATGTCCTCGTTGAAAGATGCTTAGAAGATTGTTGAAGAGGGTGTTGTTGATCAATGGGGGCGCGTGGTAGAGGTCTCCAACAACAGGGGAAGAACTGGTTTAGGTTTCCAGAAAGGCTCGTCAACTGCTAGATCTGAAGAGATGCAACTTAGCTTCCGCAGCGAAGGGTTCATTCATGGCAATGAACAACACTTAGTTGATGTGCTAGAGGATAATGAAGAGGAAGACTGCACCAACTTTGTAACGCATGGAAATACATGCAACAATTGGACTGCTGTTGATATTCCTGTTATTTTGCATCGATCTATGTAATTGCTTTTATATTTTAAAATCCTTCTCCTATGCCTAAGGGAGAAGTAAACATTGTTTGGGCATTTTCAATTGATCATCAATAAAATTAATTCTATTCACCCACATCTTTGATGTTTGTTTCTAATTTTTGCTTTATTCTGAAAATCTGAAAATGGTAATCACAAAAAACATAAATAAACAATATAATTTTCCATCTGCATAATATTTGGTCACAAATTCACTTCTCTAAAATCAAAATATCAAATCATTATGCAGGTTGGTTCCTAACCCTATTGAATACAATGATCCTTCTCCTTATTCAAATTTTGAATTCCCTATCTTTGAAGCCGAGGAGGAAAGTGATGTAGAAGTGAGTGATGAATTATCTCATCTTCTTGAGCAAGATGAAAAGATAATTCAGCAGTTTGAAGAGCAGATTCCGCTAGTCAACTTGGGTTCCGAGGATGATGTGAAGCAAGTCAAGATTGGGTCTCGACTGTGTCCAAATGCTAAGAAGGGGTTGATTGATCTTCTTCGAGAATATTCAAATGTGTTTTCTTGGTCCTATCAAGACATGCCTGGGGTGGATTCTGAGATTGTGGAGCATAGATATCTGTTGAAGCCAGATTGCCCGCCAGTCAAGCAGAAGTTGAGAAGAACGCAACCCGATATGGCCGTGAAGATCAAAGAGGAAGTGCAGAAGCAGATTGATGTTGGGTTCCTTGTGACCGTTGAGTATCCGTAATGGGTAGCCAATATTGTGCCAGTGCCGAAGAAAGATGGAAAAGTCTGCATGTGTGTCGACTATAGGTATTTGAATAAAGCCAGTCCGAAAGATGATTTCCCTCTTCCACACATTGATATGTTGGTAGACAATACTGCTAAATTCAAAGTCTTTTCATTTATGGATGGATTTTCCGGATATAATTTGATCAACATGGCACCCGAGGATATGGAGAAGACCACATTCATTATACCCTGGAGATCATTTTGTTATAGAGTGATGCCTTTCGGTCTAAAGAATGTTGGTGCAACTTACTAGACAGCAATGACTACTCTTTTTCGTGATATGATGCATAAAGTGATTGAAGTTTATGTCGATGACATGATTGCTAAATCAATTGATGAAGTGGAACATGTTGAACATTTGTTGAAGCTATTCCAGCGTTTGAGGAAGTATAAACTCCGCTTGAATCCCAATAAGTGTACTTTTGGTGTTCGTTCCGGTAAGTTGTTGGGTTTTATTGTCAGTGAGAAGGGTATTGAAGTTGATCCTGCCAAGGTCAAAGCAATACAAGAGATGCTTGCGCCCAAAAATGATAAGGAAGTCAGAGGTTTTCTCAGTCGCTTGAATTATATTTCCAGATTCGTTTCCCACATGTGCGCCTATATTCAAGCTTCTTCGGAAAGATCAATCTTGTGATTGGACCGAAGACTGCCAGAACGCTTTTGACAGTATCAAAGAATATTTGCTTGAGCCTCCAATTTTGTGTCCACCTATGGAAGGAAGACCGTTGATCATGTATTTGACTGTGCTAGAAGATAGTATTGTGTCCTTGGTCAGCAAGATGAGACTAGGAAGAAAGAATTTGCAATCTACTACCTCAGTAAGAAGTTCACTTATTGTGAGACTCGGTATTATATGCTTGAGAAGACTTGTTGCGCATTGGCTTAGGCTACTAAGCGTCTGCGCCAGTATATGTTGAATCATACCACTTGGTTGATATCCAAATTGGATCCAATCAAGTATATTTTCGAGAATCATGCTTTAACTGGGAGAATTGCCCGTTGGCAGATGTTGTTATCGGAGTATGATATCGAATACCGATCTCAGAAAGAAATCAAAGGTAGTATCTTGGCCGACCATTTGGCTCACCAACCAATTGAAGATTATCAGTCAGTACAATATGATTTTCCTGATGAAGAGATTTTGTACTTGAAAATGAAAGATTGTGATGAACCATGCTTGAAGAAGGGCCAGAACCTGGTTCCCGTTGGGGAATGGTATTTAATGGTGCTGTTAATCAATATGGAAATGGCATTGGGGCAGTGATTATTACTCGTAAGGCACACATCTACCGTTTACAGCTAGATTGACTTTCAAATGTACAAACAACATGGCAGAATATGAAGCTTGCATTATGGGGCTTGAAGAGGCCATGAATCTCAGAATCAAGTATTCGGATGTCTTCGGTGATTCGGCTTTGGTTGTGAATCAAATCAAAGGAGAATGGGAGACGAATCAACCTGGTTTGATACCATATAGAGATTATGCGAGGAGGATTTCAACTTTCTTTACCAAGGTTGAATTTCATCATATTCCTCGAGATGAGAACCAGATGGAAGATGCTCTTGCAACGTTGGCATCAATGATTATAGTGAAGTATTGGAATGAAGCGCCCAATTTATTTGTGATGCGTCTTTATAGGCCAGCTCATGTGTTTGCTGTTGAAGAGATTAAAGATGAGAAACCATGGTATTACGATATCAAATGTTTCCTCCAAAGTCAGATTTACTCGTCTGGGGCATCTTTGAAAGATAAGAAGACTTTGAGAAGATTAGCCGGTAATTTCTACTTGAATGGTGGTATACTATACAAGAGAACCTTCGACATGGTTTTGCTCAGATGAGTGGATAGACACGAAGCAGACTTGTTGATGACCGAAGTGCATGAACGTTCCTTTGGTACTCATTCCAATGGACATGCAATGGGGAAGAAGATGTTGCGAGCAGGTTACTATTGGCTGACAATGGAATCTGACTATTGCTAATTTGTGAAGAAGTGCCACAAGTGTCAAATCTATGCTGATAAGATTCATGTTCCTCCAACACTATTGAATGTTATCTCTTCCCAATGGCGTTTCTCCATGTAGGGAATTGATATGATTGAGATGATTGAGCCCAAAGCTTCGAATGGACATCGTTTCATTTTAGCGGAAATTGACTACTTCACAAAATGGGTTGAAGCAGCATCGTATACAAATGTAACCAAGCAAGTTGTTGTAAGGTTTATCAAGAATCAGATCATATGCCGTTATGGTGTGCCAAGTAAGATCATTACTGATAATGGATCGAACTTGAATAACAATATTGTGGAAGCTCTTTGCAAAGACTTCAAGATTGCACATCATAATTCTTCTCCCTTTAGACCCAAGATGAATGGGTCTGTTGAAGCCGCGAATAAGAACATCAAGAAGATTATTCAGAAGATGGTTGTGACGTATAAGGATTCGCACGAGATGCTCCCATTTTCTTTGCATGGGTATCGTACATCCGTCCACACTTCAACAAGGGCAACCCCTTTCTCTCTTGTGTATGGTATAATAGCAGTACTCCCCGTAGAGGTTGAGATTCCTTCATTGCGTGTGCTCATGGAAGCCAAGTTGACTAAAGTTGAATGGTGTCAGACCAGGTTTAATCAGTTGTATATGATTGAAGAGAAAAGAGTGTCTGCCATGTGTCATGGTCAGTTATATCAGCAAAGGATGAAGAAAGCTTTTGATAAGAAGGTCAAACCTCGAGTGTTCAGAGAAGGTGACCTTGTGCTCAAAAAGATTTTACCGTTCAAGCCAGATTTCAGAGGGAAATGGACTCCCAATTATGAAGGCCCATATGTTGTTAAGAGAGCCTTTTCAGGTGGTGCATTGATTCTTACAACTATGGATGGTGAAGAGTTCACTCGTCCTGTGAATGCAGATGCAGTCAAGAACTACTTCGCCTAAAAAGATAAGAACAACTCGCTAAGTTGAAAACCCGAAAGGGCGGCTTAGGCAAAAATGAGCGTCTCGGTGGATTGAAAACCCGAAAGGGCAATCCAGGAAAAAATTAGAGACATAAAACAGAAAGAATTTCCCAATAAGTTGAGTACCCCACCTTGGGGCAACTTATGCAAAAATTAGGGATTATGGCAAGTAACTGCATTTTGCTGATCATCAGTGATTTTAAAGACTTGATTGAGCACAAGGATTGACATTAGTTCATTAGCGGTCAAAAGCACAGTGGATATCAAGAGTGGGTAGAAGGATTAAGGATTATTTGTATTCAATGTAACCCTTTTCCATGTAAATTACCATTTTCAACTTTGTAAAATCTATGGAGTCTTGTCATTTACAGGCTATCATCCTATTAAATAAAGTTGAGCTTTTATCCAAATTGTTTCTACTCCTATTTTACTTCAGCTAATAGTTTTAAATTTTATTATGATCATTTTAAAATTAAAATTTTAAATCAAAAGCAAGTTTTCTTTAAAATATGAAAGCGAAAACTTTTCCAAAGCAAGTAACAGTAATATCAACAACATTTCAATGAATAGCAAGTCTCGAAGTGCGAAGCATCTGTGGTTCCCCAAAGCAGTAACTCTTCGGGTATCCCTAGACGTCAGTATTTATTCATTTCCTCAATGGAATGCTGTTATCCCCAGCCGAGTTGGTTGATTCAGATACCCTGCGGCGTGTCCTTGTCCCCAACAGAGTTTCGGCCTTCGCCAGCGGAGTTCGTATTTCCTCAGCAGGTGGATCTTCATCAGAAATGCTTGATTTTCCCTAGTAGATCGCATTGGTTTCCCCATCAATCCCCATGTATCTTTGCTCCCAGTCAGAGTTTCCTCCGGGTTTCTGAGCAGCTTTTGTGCTTTTCTCTGCAGGGTTGTCTCCCATTTTTATGGTGTTTACCTAAAATTCCCCACAGAGTTGATGTTGTTCTATCCTCAGCAGATCTTCTTCGTCCTCAGCTAGGTTTGAGCCCTTCAGGATGTTGATCTCTCTGTTCTCCAGCATTTTGTCTCCATATTTTTGGATTGACCGAGGATGGTACTGGTGGTTCAATTTCTTTGCGACACCTCTATATCCTTCGTGATCGTTGTGTCAGCATAAGCATCATATGTACATATACATATACATTAATACAATTTCATGATTTTTCACATCCTGTATGTTCGATTTGTTTGAGATTTTCATTCTCTGTTATGCCGGTATTTTATCCCCATACCAAATCTGGTGTCTGTCCTCTTTCAATTATAGAGAGTCAGCCCCTTAAGGAGAAAGACTTTAACCTTTCTCTGTTTCCCCACTGAATTTGTTTCCTCGTGGATGGTTGTTATTTCAGTTTCCTCTCCAGTAGATTTTTTGGATGGAATTACTCCCCTTGAGTTATGTCCTCATTGGGTTGAGTCTTGATTGATTGTTTCTTTCTAGCTCTTACCTAGATAGATGCTTTGGTCCCCTAAGAGTCTATTACCCAGTAACTGGTAATATTCTTCTTAGTTTGTAGTTTGTTACTTCTTGCCCAATACCCGGCAAAAGTCCCTTATTTTTCCTTCAGTAGAATCCCCAGTGGATCTATTCCCCGGAAAGTATATCCTGGATATGTTCACCTTAACCGGTGACGGATATCTTTTCTTCCCCGCAGGAGTCTATCCTTGATATGTTCACTTTAAACAGTGACAGATATTCTCTTTTTTGGTATTCTACCCAGTAAAAAGGTAGTTATAATCCCTATTTTTTTCCTCAGAGAGTTAATCCTTGTTATGTTCATCTTAGTCGATGACGGGTTTTCTTCTCCTTGTTAGTTTTCTACCCAGTAACCGGTAGTCGTAAATCCTACTTTTTCCTGTGCAGAGTCAAACCTTGATATGTTCACTTTAGCCGGTGACAGATTTTCTCTTCTTTGGTATTCTATCCAGTAACTGATAGATGTAATCCCTATTTTTACTCCCCTTTTCAGAGTCTATCCTTGATATGTTCATCTCAATCGGTGACGGATTTTCTCTTTGATTGGTCTTCTTCCCAGTAACAGGTAGTTGTAAATCCTACTTGGTCCCCTCGTAAAAGTCTATCCTTGGTATGTTCATCCTAACCGATGACAGATTTTCTTCCCTGTTGAGTTTATCCTTGATATGTTCATCCTAACCGATGACAAATACTCTCACCCTTGGTTTTCTACCTTGTAACTGGTAGTTGTAAATCCTATTTTCTGCAGTTCTCCCCAGCAAGGTTATTGTTACCCAGTAACCGGTAATGAATTTTCCCTCATGGCTTTCCCTCAGAGAGTTAATCCTTGATATGTTCATCTTCACCGATGACGGATGTTCTCTCTGTCAGATCTATATTATCTCCTTACCCAGTAACAGGTAGTAGATAATAAATTTTTGCTCCTCTTGTGTTGGAGTTTATTTCTCCCCAGTTGAGTTGAGTGCGCATTTCCTTAGTGAAATCGTTGTTCCCCTGCACTAGTCGAGTACCTCAATTTTATCCTGACGTATTCGTATTCCCTGCAGATGTTTTTGTTTCCTTGGCTGAGTCTTTCCATTTTGTATGGAATTCCTCTAGTCCCCCAGTAGTTTTAAGTCGTAGCCTGGCCTACGCATACCTCCTTTTTCCCATAAGAGTCTTTGTTTCCCCGACGAGTTTTCCTTATGGAATGCATTATGCTCCTGCGGACTTTCGGTCTCTCTGATTTTCTTTTCCTTTGTGGCAATATTTCCCCACAGAGCGTTGACTTTTGCATTCATATCATATGCATCATGAGGTCTCTTAGGGACCAAAATTTATTTCTCTATGTTGTTATTTAAGCCCATTCTACTGAGTCAACATGAAGATTTTAACCTTCGCCTCCTCAATTGGAATGCCCTTATATAGGGGCAGCTGTAAGACCCCAATTTTGACCCTAAGATCCCTCATGCAATTCCATCATAAGCATAAGAATTAGGATCATGTCTTGGCATCCTCCTTACCCCTCTTTCATTAGGTTTGTTTTAGGAGAGATCACCGAGAACTTTGTGATTATATCATACTTGTATTTTGAAATTCTGGTATCAGATATGAGATGTCAAAGGTAATGTCACGACACTAATATCTGAATAACACAAACAGGATAAAGATAAAGAATGGTAATGCAAAAGACACAAACAATTATAAAGATAAAGAATTGTAATCAATGATTGAATGCGCCTGCAAATCAGATCTTCAACCATACATAGATTCCCATTAAATGCGTAATCATATAACACCAGACATCAATACTGAATGTTCTATGTACAGGATGTCATGACATGGGGTCTGACATCCTGGAATAATCCTGCATAATTCCATAATTCCTTTTATAATTTCCAGCAGGTACATAATATCAGATGTCATGACATCGTGTATGACATCCTGAAACAATCCTGCATAATTATGTTTTTAAACTCCAGCAGGTACACATTATCAGATGCCATGACATTGTGTATGATATTCTGAAACAATCATGCATAATTATGTTCTTGAACTCCAGCAGGTACACAAATATCTTATGTTAAGACATCACATACAACATCTTGTGACCACTCTTTGTTTTACCAAAATTGCTACCAACACTTAGAACCAGCTTCCATAACAGCACACACAACAGCCACACTAAATCAGTCTTCATCATAGCATACCTCACACAATCTTCAACACAGGGGGAACCATTACCATTTAATCTGAGGAAGAGGCATCATCTTCACCTTCAGAATCAAAGTTGCCACTAGATTGAGCATTGGACCTCTCACTTGAGGTATTGGCATCTAAATCTTTGGTCTCATTAGCCTTCTCCATCTCTTCCTTTTCTAGGCTACTAATAATAACCTCCAAAGCCTTTTTTCTTGCCTTGGAAACCCTAATACCATTATCCAGTTCTTTACAAGTTTCCTTTAGTTGATCAATCAAGCTACCCTGAGATGCAGGCTCCTTTCTAGAAGATGTCATGACAACATCATTGACATGACTTCCCTTAAACATCTTGTAGTAAATGGATAGTGGGGGCTTTCTTCTTCTTGGAATCTCATTTGTATTAAGAACGCTTGGTTGCTGGCTCAAGATGATACCACAAATGATGGATGGGAAGGCAATGGGCAGCTTCACTCCATTTGTGGAGGCATGTCTAACAATTTGATCAAACATAAACCTTCCAAAGTCAAAGTTTATCCTGGTTCCAATAGCATGAATAATTCTTCCAAGACCAATGGAGATAGTTGAGATATGCTTAGTAGGCACCCGGTTGGCTGAACCAATCATGTGCAGGATGGCATATTTGACAGTTAGCTTGCCAGTTGATAGGTGATTCCTACTAGGCTATTCCTTAACTTGGCCAGCTGTAATAGTCCTACAGACCTCATTGTCTGTAGTCTCTAAATCCACTCCCCATCAGTTCCTCTCCCTAGGAACTTGTTGATTATGGTTGGGGAGAATCTCACACATCTACCTCTTACAAAAACCTTGCAGAACTCTTTGCTGCTCTTTTCATAAATATCCTCAGGGATATTCACAACAAACGCTTTTACTAACCCCTCATAATATTGGGGCAGAGCAACCACATTCTTCATCAGTCCAGCATTTTTGATCAAATCCATCACTTCTTTTACCTCCACAGCCTCCTTTCCCAGCTCCCTTTCAACAACAACCTTCCTTTGAATGACAAACTTCCATTTGGCAGCACCATCTTCTAAATGAACGGAGATATTGTCTAAGTGCACAGCTGCCACTTTGCCTGGAGACTTCTTAACTGCCTGCTTTTTAGTAGGGGAGATGTCTGGGACATTGTCTTCAAAATCCTCTTCAGAGTCAGAACTCTCTCTTTCTTTCCTCTTCCTAACCTCAACTTTACTCCATGATTTGGAGGGTTCTACACCAGCAATCTTTTTCCCTCTTCTTGTTGTCCTTATTTCAGCCACAATCTTCACTTTTCTGGTACTCAGTTTCTTAGCTACACTTGGTTTCACAAGATGGAGCAAGGTGTCATCTCCTTCCTCAGAACTTTCCTCCTCCAGATCAATAACATTCTCAGCAGTTTCATGAGACACATCAGCTGGTTTCTTACTAGGCAAGGTTTTACCTAGAGAACATAATCCCTTAGCATCCACTTCCTTCTCTGATCTAGATGAATCATCATCTTTCTCAGCTTGGGGTTCCACCTCATAAGAGGGGTCCCTTCTAGATAGAGGGGTAGAAACACCCTTGACTGCATGCCCTTCATTCAGAATCCTAGTAACTAGGTTTCTAATAGTACGATCAGTGAAGTGCATGTCATCTTTATGAGGAGATTTTTCAGGAATGTTACCTTGGTTACTTCCAGCCGTGGAAGAAGGGCAATGAACGTCGCCTAGAATGACAGAGAGAGGGAAAACCTCCAGAACATCTTCATCTAGAAACTCCATTGAGGGAGTTCTTCCTTTATGGGTGGGTTTTGATCCTGATGATGAGGGATGTTGTAACATTTTTTTGGACTTTTGAAAAAAAATTCTTTGCCCTAGCAGAGGTTTTCTGAGAAGTTGGATGAAGATGGAACTGTTTGTGTGGAAATGGCATAGATACTAGTTCCAATACTAGGTAATGATTCATCATTAATGTGACTCTTTCTTTTAAGTGGGCAGACAATATTTTTATTTTCTTTTCCCCTCCACTTTAATTGCCATATTTTCACAAGAATCCAAATCCCCAATTTCCTGATGATGAGGGATGTTGTAACATTTTTTTGGACTTTTGAAAAAAAATTCTTTGCCCTAGCAGAGGTTTTCTGAGAAGTTGGATGAAGATGGAACTGTTTGTGTGGAAATGGCATAGATACTAGTTCCAATACTAGGTAATGATTCATCATTAATGTGACTCTTTCTTTTAAGTGGGCAGACAATATTTTTATTTTCTTTTCCCCTCCACTTTAATTAACATTTTTTTGGACTTTTGAAAAAAAATTCTTTGCCCTAGCAGAGGTTTTCTGAGAAGTTGGATGAAGATGGAACTGTAGCGTGTGGAAATGGCATAGATACTAGTTCCAATACTAGGTAATGATTCATCATTAATGTGACTCTTTCTTTTAAGTGGGCAGACAATATTTTTATTTTCTTTTCCCCTCCACTTTAATTGCCATATTTTCACAAGAATCCAAATCCCCAATTTCCCTCTTACATATTCAAACTGATTTTCATCCAAACCCCTTACAAATTTCTCAGCTAATTGCATTTCATGCTTTAGAGCTATGAATTTGTCTTCCACAAATTTTCTAATGGAGTGATGACAGCAATTAATATGCTTGGTCCAACTGTGCTGAGTAGGATTTTTGGACATAGTTGTAGCATTCAGGTTGTCATAGTACAATGTCATGACATCGTGTGTGACATTATATGCAATCATCAGTAGTTTCAACCAACCTTGTTGAGAACAGCTACTTCCATCTACTATATATTTAGTATCAACACCATTTTCATCTGTTAAATGTGTAGGAGCAGGTGTCCTTTCACACTTCATCCCAATCTTCTCAACATTGTTCTTCGCACTTTTGCTTTGAGATAGACACATAGGCCCTTCTATCTGCTTGACTTGTAGCCCAAGTTCAACAAAGCTCTTTCCAACATCAGACTGTATATGACTAGCAACATGTTCACCCATCTGATCAAACCTCCTATCTAATTGAGCCATCATGAGCTTTTCTCCTTCGGAAGTGATGTTAAGTCTGAGCTTCTGGTGTGACATCCTTGTCTGACATTTCCCACAGACTTGTCTTTCATCACTCTTGAGAGTTCCTCTAGCAGATATACTCATCTTCATCCCTTTTTCTTTGACATATGTATACTTTAAGGAATAATCAATTTGAGAGCTCCACATGTAACAGTTGTCTTCGGTCCTGATTCCTTTCATAATCACTTCACTGTCTTTGTTAGTAATCAGACATTCAATTTTAGTGAAGTTAACATTCAGACCTTGATCACATAGTTGACTGATGCTTATTAGATTTGCAGTCAAGCCCTTAACCAGTAGGACCTTGTCCAGTTTAGGAACTCCAGGACAATCAAGCTTGCCTATCCCCTTGATTTCACCCTTTGCTCCATCACCAAAGGTTACATTGCTTATGGCATTAGGATGAAGACCAGTTATCAGGTATTTGTTACCAGTCATGTGTCTGGAACATCCACTATCAAAATACCACTCTTCTTTGGTTGAGACTCTGAGGGAAATGTGGGCTATTAGACTTGTCACAGTAGTCTTAAGAACCCATTGCTTCTTGTTGACAGGCCTGTGCTGTTTGGGTTTGGATTGATAGTGAGTCTGATGATGAACAGGGCTAGGATAACCATACAGCTTATAGCAGAAGGGCTTCAGGTGACCAAATTTCCTACATTAATGGCATCTCTATCTTTGGTGTTTCCCATTCTGATGTCTTCTCTTCTGATGTTGTGACATATGTTGTGACATCACAGGTTTGCTTTTACTATGGCTGCACTTAGGTTTGGCTTGAGGTTTGCAACCAGTGTAACTGCACTCAGGCTTAGATTCATTATACCCAATGCCAGATTTGTCTCCTGTTATTTGTCCAGTTTGGAGAATCTTGTCTAAGGAGTCAGATCCATTGTTTAACATTCTTACATACTTGGTCATCTCTTCTAGTTTAGAATTCAAGAACATAGCTTCAGTTTTTAACTTGGAGATGGTTTCCACATGGTCTGCCTTCTCATTCTCCAGTTGTACTATCCTCTAGCTTTCAACTTGTTGACTTTCATCTAGCTTGGCATTCAGAACCACTGCTTCTATTTTTAATTTGGAGATGGTTTCCAAGTGTTCTACCTTCTCATTCTCAAGTTGAGTTATTTCCTTCTTCTGGCTTTCAACCTGTTTACACAACTCTACATTTTTGTGACACAACTTTCTGTAGGTAGAGGCCAAATCTTCAAAGGATACTTCATCATCACTTGAGTCTTCATCAGAACCCCATCTTCCAGTCAAGGCAGTTACCAGATTTGTAGATTCTTTTGTTTCACTTTCAGCAGACCAAGTGGCAGCAAGACTCATCTTCTGCTTCTTGAGATAGGTTCCACATTCAAGTCTAATGTGTCCATACCCATCACATTCATAACATTGTACTTCTTTCCCTTCTTTGGGCTTATCATCTGACCTTGCTCTTCTTCCAGGATTGTTGGATTTACTGATGTCAGATGATATGTTCTTGACATTAGCCTTAGATCTTACATCCATCTTTTTTAACAGTCTGTTGAACTGTCTTCCCAACATTTCTACTTCATTGGCCAAATCTTCATCAACATCCTGACTATTTTCCTCTTCTGTGTTTGACATGAAGGTCATGCTTTTGGTTTTCTTTTTAGAACCATCATTCAATCCCATCTCAAATGTTTGGAGGGAACCAATTAACTCATCAACTCTCATGTTGGAGATGTCTTGAGACTCTTCTATGGCAGTCACCTTCATAGTAAACCTCTTAGGGAGTGACCTGAGTATATTTCTTACCAATTTTTAATCTGACATCTTCTCTCCCAGGGCTCATGAGGCATTAGCAATTTCAAGGATACTCATATGAAATTCATGAATATTTTCATCTTCTTTCATCCTTAATTTTTCAAACTTGGAGGTGAGCAGCTGTAGTCTAGACATCTTTACTCTAGAGGTGCCTTCATGCGTGGTCTTGAGAATGTCCCAAGCATCTTTGGCCACTTCACAGTTGTTTACCAACCTGAAAATATTCTTGTCTACTCCATTGAATATTGCATTCAATGCTTTAGAATTTCCAAGGGATAGATCATCCTCCTCCTTGGACCATTGATCTTCAGGTTTCTTATCAGTTATGGCTTCTCCTTCTTTAGTAATTATAGGATGTACCTGGCCTGTTAACACAGCCTTCCAAGCCTTGTTATCAAGAGATTTTTGGAAAGCTATCATTCGAGGTTTCCAATAGTCATAATTAGATCCATCCAAAATTGGTGGCTTGTGAACAGATCCTCCATCTCTCTCCATTGTACCAGAAAGTATTGTCCCTAGATCTCACCCAGAACCAGAGCAGGGTGCCTGCTCTGATACCAATTGAAATTTTGGTATCATTATGAGATGTCGAAGGTAATGTTACGACACTAATATCTGAATAACACAAACAGGATAAAGGTAAAGAATGGTAATGCAAAAGACACAAGCAATTGTTAACCCAGTTCGGTGCAACTCACCTACGTCTGGGGGCTACCAAGCCAGGAAGGAAATCCACTAAATAGAATTAGTTCAAAGACTCTCCGTACACTTCAACAAGTTAACGTTTTTCTCACCTAATCTCTACCCGTGCAATTTCTACCTAAGCACTCTTAGATATGAGAACCCACTTACTCCCCTTCAATCACCTCTGTGATTTTGAACAACAATTCCTTATGAAAAGAAGACATTTTTCAATAACACACACTTGATTTTACTTCATAGTTTCAATCAAGTAGACACACACTTGATCTTTCTTAACAGCTTTGATCAAGTAGACACACATTTGATCTTGCTTCACAGCTTTGATCAAGTTGACACACACTCTTGCTTACAAACTTAGAGTGACAAATTACAACCACAAATCAGACCAATTCAATCATCTATGGATGACTTGAATGGCTTACAAGTCTCACGACTAAACAAGACACAAACCCTAGCTCTCTCTCAGTATTTCGCTCAGTATTGGTTGTGTATCAAATCAGGTTTTCCATGTCCTATTTATAAAAGCATTCAGCTGGGCTTGGACATCTTGAAAACCCTAAAACTATTTTCCAATTAAATCTTCTCATAACGGCTGGTTAGATCTCCTTGGAAAATAAGTAAATCAGGTTGTAATCAATGATTGAATGCGCCTACAAATCAGATCTTCAATCATACATAGATTGCCATTAAATGCGCAATCACATAACACCAGACATTAATACTGAATGTTCCGTGTATAGGATGTCATGGCATTGGGTCTGACATCCTGGAACAATCCTGCATAATTGCATAATTCCTTTTATAATTCCCAGTAGGTACATAATATCATATGTCATGACATCGTGTATGACATCCTGAAACAATCAGGCATAATTATGTTTTTAAACTCCAGCAGGCACACATTATCAGATGCCATGACATTGTGTATGACATTCTGAAACAATCCTGCATAATTATGTTCTTGAACTCCAGCAGGTACACATATATCTTATGTTAAGACATCACATACAATATCTTGTGAACACTCTTTGTTTTACCAAAATTGCTGCCAACACTTAGAACCAACATATTTTATCATTCCACTAACCAAAATACCAAAAATACGTCTTTGCATTTGCTTAACTCTTTTGTTGGTAGGGCGTGATTCTATTGTTTCATCGAGTCCACATCTAGGGTTTGAGACCCTCATGAACAAATAGAACAACCAAGAATTGATCCAAGAATGGTTATTAACATCATATATAAGTCTCAATGTTCTCTACATATCATATTGATCAAGTTTTCTTTAAGAGTTTAAGGGTGATTTGCCTTGGAAACCCTAGTTTCACTGGGTATCTTGAGTAACTTCTCCAACAAGCTATCTCACCAATTGATCAAATTTCTCAAAGGAAACTTCAAAAATCATCATATTATGCATATATGATCTACCATGAGCCAAGAAAGTCAAGAGATTTGGAAATTATCAAGTTGGTTGATGGTGGTTGGCCAGATGGATTCATCTAATAAAAACTAGGTCCCCCTAGATCCTATTTCCTACAATTTTCATCATATGAGAATGATTCCAAGCGAAAACGTATTCTAAATGATATTCTAAACAACTTTCATGTTGAGACCTAGAGCTAGTTTTGCTTGGAAAATCATTTTCTATGTTGAAACATTATAGGTCATTTTCTCTAAACCCTAATTTGAAAGTCAACTTCCCAAGGACATAACTTGCTCAACTTTTATGAGATGAAATATTTTCAAGTTGAAAAATAAAATTCAATGTGTCTACTTCAACTTTTA
Source organism: Lathyrus oleraceus (assembly GCF_024323335.1). NCBI lineage: Eukaryota > Viridiplantae > Streptophyta > Magnoliopsida > Fabales > Fabaceae > Lathyrus > Lathyrus oleraceus. The sequence continues at coordinate 230,875,279 of NC_066580.1, read as the reverse complement.
TGTTTGGAGTGGGATATAATTCAATTTTTTTGAGCATGTGATATGAAGCTACATTATAGGTCACTTTTGATCAATTGATTTTTCCAAACATCAAAAATGCATAACTCTATCATCTCAAATCGAAATAACATGAAATTGGTGACCATTTTGATGGTCTTTGAGAGAGATACAACTTTGATGAAGACACGTTTCTCATTTGAAGCTCCTATAAAAAGTTAAGCAAGGTGGAATATTGAGACATATAGCTTAACACTTAGAAAAAATTTGATATGTCAAAAATTTCCAAACTTCCACCTCAAATTTCTCCAAGTTCCAACTCCAAATGAAAAAGTGTTTAAAATCAAACTTATTCCTCTTGATCTCACCTTTCCAAAGAGCTAAAATTCATTCATTTTAGACTTGAAATGCATAGGCTGCGCATGGCTTAAACAGGCTGATATCATTTGTCATGGATCAATCTTCAAGCATGAATGTTCAATTGCCTTGCAATCCAAGCTTACTTCAAACCATCTGATATGCAATTTTGGACCTTCAGTTATCATTTCATGGGCCTATGCGTGCCCATGCACCATTGCATCATCATTTGCCAATTTTGGAAATTGAAAGTGACTGTGCAATTATCAACTAATTCAACTATAAATAGAGCTTCAATTGCTCAGAATTCACAACAGCATTGCGCCAACTTTGATCCCCCATTGAAAACCCTCATTCATCATAGGATAAGCCTGATAAATTCATTTGAATTTGAGCTTGAATCTCCACTGAATTTGAGCTTGATCCCCCATTGAAGGTAATTTCCAGAAATTTTAAACTCTTCGATTCTCTTAAATTCTTGCTCAATTCTATTGATTCTTTGGTTGTCTGAAGTCCTACCAATGTAGGCAAGAAGATTGAGTTGCTTTGAGGTCAAATCAAAGCAACTCAGTTCATGTACCTCAATTTTCAATTCCACATATCTCTCAATATATTTGAAGTTGGAATGAATGGAGGTCAGATTCGAGCTCAGTGCCATTTTTTCTTCAAGATCATGTCCTTGTTTTTCTTTTTGGTGATGGTTCATCTTGACCAGTACGGTGAGGTCCACCGGAGAAGATGACCAGAGCTCTGGCTCCGGCGATGACTTGGCAAGGATGTGAACCATAGGATCCATGTATCACGTTTTAATCATGAGCGTTTGTTTTAATTACCATTGGTACAACGCAGTTGACTAAGGTACATGTGGAACGCGCGTTTTGGATCATCGAATCTGCCACCTCAATTAATGAGGGAGATCTGATGGTCCACGTGATTTAGAATTTCTGAATTTTTCTTTTAATTGCATTTTCTTCAATAATTCATATTAAATTCAATATTGATCCAAAAAATATGGGACATTCACCAAAAAATTTCAAATATTTTTCTCTTTCATATTCTGAATTAAAATTATTTTTTGGATCATTATTAATATTTTTCATGAATTAATTGATTTTGCATTTGATTTAATTGTTTAAAAATGTTTTTAGATGTCCAAAAATTATGAAATTTTTTCTCCAAGGTCCTTTGACCTTGTTTGACCTATGATAAATCTCATGGCCATTTCTTTGGTGTTTTAATGAGATTCTAGGAATTGGACAAACCATATTTAATTTAAATGCACTATTTTATTATTTTTAATTGAATAAATGTCAGACAAATTTGTTGACCAATTCTGATGACTTTGTTTATGTTTGACTCTTGTTGTGGGGACTTGGTCAAGGTTGATTTGACTTTGTTAAATTAATATCATTGGATTTAGGGGATTGATGGAATGTACATTCCATCTCCCAAAATGAATGAATGATATTAATTTGATAAAAGTCCTCCTTTGACCAATTTGTGATTTCATTCATCCCCCTCCCACATCATCTTATTCCTCTTCTTCATTCATTCATTCCATTTGGCCTATGACATCTCAAAGTCCTAATTCTAGTTGATTGAAAAATTGACATGAGTATGTGTAGCGAGGTATTCGTTACCATTAGAGATATTGACTAAATCCAAGGTAAATCATACAAGTCGAGTCGCCACCGCACTTCTATTTATCCAAAGGAATGGTTAGAAAGCGAACAAAAACCTAAAAGTTTTATCGAATCAAAAACTAGTAAAAATGTCAGAGATCTGGGTAAGGGGGTTGGTTATGCAATGGGAAGCTGTTAGGCACCCAAAGCATACTAGGTACTCCTAGGGAGCCCTTTTCACATTTGTTGTAAGGTTGTTGTTTTTTTTTTGTGAAAATTTATTTGTGCAAACATGATTGAAGCGATGAGAAAAGAATATACAAATTTATTTACATTTTGTGTTTGAATGGATGAACCCATTGCCTACGTACCATCTTAAAAAAAGATTAGGATCAAAACCTCGTAGTTCGGGGTAAAAAAAATTCAAAAAAAAGTTGGTGAATTGATTGGTCCAAAAACCTTAAGGTCTTTTGTTATCAAAGGGAGAAAACTCAACCTAAAACCACAAATCCACCATGTGAGGATAGCTTCAACATGCTAGTTAGGGGTTAACCCTATAATAAGCATGGAAGACTCATTGTCCATCACTAAGGATAAAGGTGAGTATTATATCTACCTCAAGGATAATTCAAACCTAATAGCTAATGGTTATAAATAAAAAGGGTTTGATTAAGAAGGTGGCCATTGAAACCACAAAAAGTATTTGAAGGGCTTATATTTACCAATTAAAAGTATTTTAAAAAATATGGTTAAAGTGGATTAAAAGGTTCAATTCAGAATAAGTGTTATAAAAAATAAGTTTTGAAAAGCAAAAGCATAAGGCTTAGGTTTCTAATGTTGAAAACGAAAGTTATTGTTTGCACAAAAGGTTTTGGCTTGGGTTAGAATGGGGAAAAAAAGAAGGGTTAAATTCCTAAACATACAAGAGATAAGGGAAAAGAAAATAAAACCACATTAGGAGTTCCCCTCTTGAGATCATATTGATGATCCAAGTAGCTAACAAATATCTCAAGCCATTAAGCACAGGTAATCGGAATAAACCTCTAGGGGGTATCCCACAAATAAAGTGGAACACCAGGCCATCTCTGCAAGAGTCATGTGAGCCCTCACAAAAAAACTCAACAAACAGGTTAGAGAAACAAGATAGGGTAATCAAGAGTTGCCCCCAAATAAAAATGTAACCACATGAATCATGCCATTAAAATTCACAAAAAAAGCAAACAAAAAGCAACCAAGGGCAGGAGGCCTAAACCTCTTGTCAAACACATACATTAAAAGGGTATCAAAAAATTTTAGGGTGAAAGTATAAAGTAGTGGAAATAGGGCATATCTGATTGGGGAGGATCGATTGAAATTGAGTCGCACCCGTGAGGTTTGCAGAGCAATCTGAGGGTTTGCCTCTGGAGGTTGCCCTGAACTCTGTCATCTCTTCTCTCACTTTCTTTTTCCTGCCAGGGTAATAGGAATGGCCTCCTTTTGTTTCACTGAAACTTTGAATTTATAACCTGGTTTTGGTTGACCTGTGGGCTCAAATGAGAGAGGCCCAAGTCCAAATTTATTTATTTTTTCGTTTCTTTTTTTTTTCTTCTTTTTTTTTCTTTTTTTTTAGTAAACAAAAGTAAGAGAAACAATGATGTATAATTCAAGCATGCTTGGTGATCTCAAACCAATCACAAGGGGTCCCGCCCAAAGGCAAAGGGAACCAAGATGCTCATAATCCTTGAGGCTATGCAAATGCAATGTTATGATGCCATGAGGGATCTTAGGGTCAAAGTTGGGGTCTTACAGTATGGATGAGATTAGGCCACATCTTTTGCATATTCTTTTTGTCTGTGGTATGTTTCATGAGCATAGTCCATTATACTATGTCTCTAACATGCATTAACACCAAAATTCTATTGCCCGGCCTCAAATAGAGCTGACTTCTACATAAGTCCAATTACGATTGCTTAACATAGCACTAAATTTGTGACATAAAAGGCATAAGCATTCTAGTTATTGATATTGTAAGTCTCCCCTCTTTCATGGTATTGTGTGGAAACTTGGCCTTCTTTCCTTCCTTTGAAAGATGTTTTAGTTCAAGGATCCATGTTTGTGATGAGTGGGTTGAGTGTTCTCCAAAGAATGTCTTGAAATGAAAAGAAAAAAAAAACTAACTTCTAACTTCCTAACCATTAACTTTTAATTCCAAGCTTTTGCTTTAATGCAATTTACTTTTAGCACTTTATTTCATTTTCCATTGTACATATCATTCTAATTGTTTATGTTTATGTAATTTTCACTTTGTCCATTTGGACCATATTGTGTGATATATTTTGTTTGTGTTACTTTGTTTTTTAATATGGTCTTTAACCATTAATGTACATAATAATCATAAAAACCCTAAAAAACTTTTGAGTGGACTGATGGTTTGATCTTGAGCAAATGGACTTAGAATCTAGGCAACCTTCCCAAGCTAATGGACTTGGCCAATGCCAACTTGTTGAAGAACCAAATGCTTGCAATTCGAACCTCATCTAATACATCTTTGAAGACCTCTCTAGATTCATCTGCAACATGATCATTGTGAAGCCGTTATTTTGAACATGTGACTTGTGGAATTCATCTGTTGCATGGGCTATTTTGAAGAAGACCTTGAAGTGGATAAGCTTGGATAAGCCCATATTTATTTGATGCCTTGCTCTTCAAGATAATATAATTGTGCATTTGTGTGTTGCTTGATTCTAAAAAGTCCAAGGGAATTCTGGGTTTCAATTGACATTTTTGTCTATTGGATTTCTACCCTTTTGGTCAGATCTTTTCAACTCTAAACTTTTAATTTTGGGCATAGGATAGTCTCTTCATCTTCTCCCCATTTCTTTACTTTCAAAATCTCTCCCTCCATTTCCAAAATCTTCTTTGTGTGAACTATTTTTGTTCTAAACCTTAACCACTTTTGCAAAAAAAGAGATAGAAACTTTGGCCTTATGCCATTGCATTTTCAAACTTATTTTCTTAAATCAAGCATGTAAATGAACCTAACAATACTTGACCTAAACTTTCTAAAAGCAAAAAAGAACTAACCCATTCAAATCATTTTAGGCCTTGGTGCCTTTCAAAGTTAAATTTTGTTTAAAATCAACACACACATTTTGAAATTTGTATCACGAACTACGAGGTTTTGATCCCTCATTTTTATGTTGGTACGTAGGCACAAGACCGAAGGTCTTGTCAAACACAAAAATATAATTAATGAATTCTTTTCTCATCCCCCCATTCTATTTGTTTGTGAACATCACTTTGTACAAAATACATATTCACACAAAAAGGGCTCCCTACGAGTATCTAGGACACTTTGGGTGCTAACACCTTCCCTCTGTGTAACCAACCCCCTAACCTGTGATCTCTGACTTTTATTAGTTTTTATTTGAAAACTTCTTACTTATTGGGTTTTGTTCGTACTTTTTCCCTTTTCCCTTGGAAACAATAAAAGCGCGGTGGTGACTCTTATTAATTGATCTCTAGCTTGTTAATAGCTTGATGATCATGAATTTCCCGCTACAGCAGGTTACTATTGGCTGACAATGGAATCTGACTGTTGCAAATTTGTGAAGAAATGCCACAAGTGTCAAATTTATGCTGATAAGATTCATGTTCCTCCGATACTATTGAATGTTATCTCTTCCTCATGGCCCTTCACCATGTGGGGAATTGATATGATTGGGATGATTGATCCCAAAGCTTCGAGTGGACATCGTTTCATTTTGGTGGCAATTGACTACTTCACAAAATGGGTTGAAGCAGCATCGTATGCAAACGTGACCAAGCAAGTTGTTGTAAGGTTTATCAAGAATCAGATCATATGCCGTTATGGTGTGCCAAGTAAGATCATTACTGATAATGGATCGAACTTGAATAACATTATGGTGGAAGCTCTTTGTAAAGACTTCAAGATTGCACATCATAATTCTTCTCCCTACAGACCCAAGATGAATGGGGTTGTTGAAGCTGCGAATAAGAACATCAAGAAGATTATCCAAAAGATGGTTGTCACATACAAAGATTGGCATGAGATGCTCCCATTTGCTTTGCATGGCTATCGTACATCCATCCGCACTTCAACAGGGGAAACCCCTTTCTCTCTTGTATATGGTATGGAAGCAGTGCTCCCTGTAGAGGTTGAGATTCCTTCATTACGTGTGCTCATGGAAGCCAAGTTAACTGAAGCTGAATGGTGTCAGACCAGGTTTGACCGGTTGAATTTGATTGAAGAGAAGAGACTAACTGCCATGGGTCATGGTCAGTTATATCAATAGAGAATGAAGAAAGCTTTTGATAAGAAGGTCAAACCTCGAGTGTTCAAAGAAGGAGACCTTGTGCTCAAGAACATTTTATCGTTCAAGCCAGATTCCAGAGGAAAATGGACTCCTAACTATGAAGGCTAATATGTTGTTAAAGAGCCTTTTCAGGTGGTGCCTTGATTCTTATAACTATAGATGGTGAAGAGTTCACTCGTCCTGTGAACGCAGATGCAGTCAAGAAATACTTTGTGTGAAAAAAAAGAACAGCTCGCTAAGTTGAAAACCCGAAAGGGCGGCTTAGGCAAAAATGAGCGTCTCGGTGGATTGAAAACCCGAAAGGGCGATCCAGGAAAAAATTAGAGACATAAAAAAGAAAGAATTTCCCGATAAGTTGAGTACCCCACCTTGGGGCAACTTATGCAAAAATTAGGGATTATGGCAAGTAACTGCGCTCTGCTAGTCTTCAGTGTTTTGAAGGTTTGTTTGAGCACAAGGGCTGACATCAATTCATCTCCAGCAGTGGTCAAGAGTATAGTGGATATCAAGAGTTGGTAGAAGGATTAAGGATCATTTGTATTCAATGTAACCCTTTTCCATGAAAATTACCATTTTCAACTATGTAAAATCTAGGGAGTCTTGTCATTTACAGACTACCATTCTATTAAATAAAGTTGAGCTTTTATCCAAATTGTTTCTACTCTTATTTACTTCAGCCAATAGTTTTAAATTTTATTATGATCATTTTGAAATTAAATTTTTAAATTAAAATCAAGTTTTCTTTAAAATAAAAGAAAGATTTTTTCCAAAAGCAAGTAAAAGGAATATCAACAGCATTTCAATAAATAGCAAGTCCTTAAGTGTGAAGCATCAGAGGTTCCCTAAGCAGTTAACCCTTTGGGTATCCCTAGACGTTAGTGTTGATTCAATTCCTCGGTGGATTGTTTGATCCTCGATGGAATTTCTTGGACCCCAGCTGATTTGGTTGATCCAGATACCCTGTGGGGTGTTGTTTTCCCCGACAGAGTTTCTGCTATCCCCAGCGGAGTTTCTGCCTTCTCTAGCGAAGTTCGTGTTTCCTCAGCAAGGTTGATCTTCAGAGATGGTTGATCCTTCCCCAGTAGATCGCTTTAGTGTTCCCACTAATCACCACTCAATTTGCTCACAGTCAGAGTTTCTTCCTGGTTTCTGAGCAACTTTTGTTATGATTATTTCTCTGTAGGGTTGTCTCCCATTTTTATGGTGTTGACCTAAAATTCCCTACTGATTGGATGTTCTATCCTCGGCAGATATTCTCCTTCCCCAGTTAGGTTTGAACCTTTGGGATGTTGATGTCTCTGTTCTCTGGCAGTTGTCTCCATATTTTATGGATTGACCAAGGATTGTGATGCGTTGTTTCGCAAGTATACGAACGCGTCAGAGTAATATAAAAGATTATCGAATCCACAAAGACCAAGTGTCAATCTATCGTTATCTGTCGTTATGGTGTTTATCAAAGGCAATCAAAATAAGTATTTTTGGAGTGTGCAATGAAAAGTAAAGTGTTGAATAAAGATTAATTAATAAAGACAGGGTCGAATGTAATTCACGTAATCAATTAATAATCCAAGTACTTGCTAATAGAATTACTTATGGGCAATGTTTCCTACTTTGAAAAGAACTGATTTAACAGGAACTGTCGATTTCGCGTATTCAAAACCGAGTTGTACTCCTTAATTAAACCCTCTTATTGTCACTTATAAAAAGGCGCGCATTGCGTTAGAGTAGTAAACGTATTTTTAGGAAATATAGTATCTTGACTAAGTTGAAAAGTATTATTACCTGGATTTCTTAACCAAAAGAGGTTCTTACGAACCAAACTTTGAACTTATAAACGCGTCCGAAAATGGTTTTAAAATCTCTTTTCTTCTTAATGTTAAAATCTCCTAATGAACTAAACAAAGCGCTTTCGTTGTTTTTGAAATAGTTAAAAACAATTAAGTTTAAAAAGACGTTGGACGGCTTTCGATCTTACCCAACCGTATTGAAGTGTGGGAAAACTTAAGTTGACAGCTAAAATAGCCCTTAAGCGTTTCTACGAACAATTGTACGAATTATCGGTTCAATTACGATCCTTACATTCTAACCTTATAGATTTAGTTAGACATGGTAAAGTAAAAGTGCATTAAAGTAAATAAAAGTAGTGCGAGTGCGGAAAGTAAATAAAAGTAGTGCGAGTGCGGAAAGTAAATAATTTAAAGCGAGTGCGAGAAATAAATAATTTAAAGCGAGTGCGAGAAATAGATAAAGTAAAGCGAGTGCGAGGAAATAAATAGAAGTAAAGCGAGTGAGAGGAAATAAATAAAAGTAAAGCGAGTGCGAGGAAATAAATAAAAGTAAAGCGAGTGCGGGAAAATAAAAAAGATAAAGACAAGTAATAAAAACCTGCTCCAATCGGAGGGTTAAATAAATTGCAAAGCGGAAATGAAAATGGCGGCAGGATTAACTTCCTTCCAAAGTGCTCCAAACTCGATTACAGACTCTATCACAGACTCGATTTCACAATTGTGATAACACTCCAATGCGAAGCGATTACCACTTTATAATACTGAATATATGCCTAAGTGAAACAAATTTGCTCTGAGTTTGCCTCTGCTCTAAGTTTGGATGCTTGTAAAAGTGATTTCGAGTTTCTATTTATAAGCAAGTAAAAAGATGGAAATGACAAGGATGCCCTTCAACTTGAAAATGGGAGGGAAAAACTTTCCTCTTGTGGCGCCAGCCACAAGGCCATGGCGCCCGCCACAAGCACAAAATGAGGCGCCTTAGTGGAAGTAGTGGAGAACGTGGCAGTTGAGGGAAGTTGAGCTTGGACACGTCATGGCAGGGTCTATGGCGCCAACCATGGGGTAGGCCACAAGTACAAAATGTTGCATTTTAGGGTTTTTGGCTCTTTTTCGCTCCTTTTCTCGATCGGGGCTCCGATTAAAGTAAAAACCTGAAAACAAAGGAAAACATAGTAATAACACAACAAAATGATAATAAAACAACTAGAATGCATGTCAAATCGGAGTCGAAAATACGGTAAATTTTAGTGTTATCAAACACTCCCACACTTAAACCTTTGCTTGTCCTCAAGAAAAACATTAAAGAGCTCATAAAAGAAAAATAGGTGTAAACGAGCGCTTCAGGTAAAAATTCTAAGTTCAAGTCTGGATGTAGTGATAGGTACTAACTGAGTGAACTAAGGGTATCATGATGACACTAATCCGCAAATACGGACATAAACTTCATTCCTATATTAACCAACCCATATTATCCCACAATACCTAGGCCTGCCTCTTCATCTCTTTTTGTGTCCTTTTCATTCAGGCGCAATCACATTAAGCCCGTTATCCGTACATGCTTCATAGTAGAGTGGCCTGTTAGTGATTATGATCTGAGCATAGGGTTTCTGGCACATAAATATGTGTAAACCCTTTTATTGGACCCAACTGTAGTTGTGGGGGATCGGATCGTAATCCTCCCTACCAAGTTCAGTGCCAGATACCTCTGAACCAACTAGTAGTGGGTAAGTTTTTCTTTTTCTTTTTCTTTTTGTAGCAATTTTTTACAATTCTTTGGTTTAAATGACTTTGTGAGGGTCACCTATACCGGAGTTGCCCTTTTGCTTTCTTTTATTTTTTTTGTTTTTCTGGATCATTCACTTATTTGCATCGGTCCCCTACGTAGAGGATGCGTAGGCCGGAGCTGACTGCTGAGATAAACTACTAAGGACTTATACGGAAATGATGATTAAGGCCATGGTATATGGGGTTTCGGGAATGATTCCTATATTTACGAAGCTTATGGTGCTAAAATAGATACTGATGTTTCGCAAAGTTCTCCCAAGTCATCGCATCCTTACTCAAAACATGTCTTTAAAACCTGAAACTTTCGGAATAACACTATTTTCTTTTGTAAAAAAATTTCGGTGGGGCTAAAGGTATGGGGAGGTAGGATTGTACTAAAGTTCTACTATATTTGGTGACTCGTCAAACTCATGCATTATACTAAAAAGCAAAATAAACAACTAAAAGCAAATCACAATAAATAAACTATCTAAAAACAGCAAAGAAAAAGCGATAAAGGAAAAACGAGAAAAGCAATAAAGAAAAGACGATAGAGTCTCCTCCCACACTTAAATCGAACATTGTCCTCAATGTTTCAAAATAAGATAAGGGAAGAGTTACCTGACAACCTATTGATGACCACTAGTGCCCTCGCCATCCTGAGGTGGACGACGGGATCGGGTACGACGACGGTCTCTCTGATCCATCCTCGCCTGCAGGGCATCCTGAGCGGTCCTCACCTCTCGAAGCTTACCCATAATGGAACCTTGAGTGGCTTCAATGAGTGCCATGTGTCTTTGGTGGTAGTGTTGCTGACGGGCTTGGGAATCTGTGATCGTTTGCAGAGACTGTAGAACAGTGTCATAGGACCTGTCTGTCCTCCGCTGCGACTCTTGCATGAAGCTCATGTTATCCGCCATTGGCTGCTGGATGGTAGAGAGTAGGTCGTCACGCCTTTGCTCTCTATCCATGTGGTCACGCCACATCTCCTCTATAATATAGAAGCCAGGAGTGGTACTTGCAGAAGAAGAAGATGGTACGGTGTGTGGTGGTGAAGGATGATGGGAGGACACATGGGGATTTTTTACTAATATAACCCAACTTTTTAAATTATTTCCCAAAATAACCCAAGTTTCAAAAAATTTCCCAATCTACCCCACCTTTAATAGGGAGGCGCCAATTGGATTGGCGCCCCCTCTTAAAAATTACAAGGAGGCGCCAATTGGATTGGCTAGGGCACCTGCCCTAGCCAATCCAATTGGCGCCTGTGTGTATTTTTTAAGAGGGGGCGCCAATCCAATTGTCGACTCCCTTAAAAAAGCCTCAAATGAAAAAACTTCCAACATGAAAGTTGTAGATCTTTTCAAAACAATGAATTTGGATATAAATTTTGCAACATTTGGATTTTTTTTGAGAAAGTTATGGGCAGTTGAAGTTGGACTTCTGAGTTTTTCAACTGTTGTCTGCCCTATAATGTCTTGTATTATTTCATGTGTTTCTTTTAGAGTTATGAATTTTTGTCCAACATAACATTTGAAGTAGACATCTTAAATTTTGCAATGCACTTGGTCCCACCTCAAAATAATTAAAAATGAGTGAGTTATGTCCCTGCGAACTTGACCCAAAATTAGGGTTTCTGTCAGAATGACCTATAATGTTCTGAAATTAATGATGAGCTTCCAAGTTTCAAATGGATTTTTGATGAACATGAAAGTTGTTCATATGGCGACTGTTGTTAAAACTTGAATGGAGGCGCCAATTGGATTGGCTAGGGCAGGTGCCCTAGCTTAGGGTAGGTGCCCTAGCCAATCAAATCGGCGCCTATGTGTATGTTTTAAAAGGAGGCGCCAACTCAATTGCCGAGTCCATCATAAAATGCCTTTTTTGTATTATAAATAGATGCGTTGTGTGACCTATTGTTCCACAACTCAAATAATCATTTGGCTATCATGTTTGGTGTTCGTCGCCGATACGGTAAGGTGATTTATGCGAGAGACAAACCTCAATTGGTGATGCTGTTTTGGAACATCACCATGTTAGATCAACTGAAGAGGGAGCTGGTTTGATGGTTAGACGGGAAGATACTAGAAGGGGAAAAAATCAGAAGTATTGAGAGACTTGACAGTATCTTTGGTTGGGTGCGAATGAGGACTGATAAGGATGCTAGGGAAATGATGTTCGGTCGAGACGACATTAATTTGATTGTTGTAATCAGTTAGAATTAATTATGTTTTCAGATATTTTGTACTGATGTTGGTTATGAAACTCGTTGTAACAAGAACTTAATGATATATAATGATTGATTGTTACAGAAATACAATGTTACAAAAAGCATAAGATGTAGATACAATGTTACAAATAGCTTAAGATCTAGATATCATATTACAATAAGCTTAAGATCTAGATGATGCTCCTAGATTGGGACAGTTGTTTTTGTTGTGTCCTGGTTGGCGACAGATACTACATAATCTTATCATTTTATCTGTGGAATCCATCTCTGTTCTTATACGTGTGCTGTTTGGCCTTCCTTTCTTCTTTCTACGCATCTCTTCATTGTGCCAAACAATATCTCCTTCATATGGAGGCCAGTAATCCTCCATGGGTAGTACTGAAAAGCCTCGACTATATACATTCATGATGGTGTTGGCCTTGTACACATCAGATAAATAGGTGTTAGCGTCTTGACGAGTATAAGCGCATGCTGCAATGACATGGGAGCAAGGTATGCGGAAGGCCTGAAATTTTCCACAATCGCACCAACTTGTGTTTAGTCTAACAGCGTAGGCTAAATTTGGTCTCCCCTCGCTGTTGCCCATTGTTTCCTGGACGCTGAAATTTTGTCTATGACGGTCAAACACGGTTACAGCGTGTGTCGTAGCTTTGATGCTCTCCTCTTTCATGACCTTCATGCAACATTCACTGAATACTTGTCCAGACATTAACACTGCACTCCATCTTTCGCCTCTGGTTGCGAACATAGAAGCCAACCTATAATAGGTTGATCTTACCAAGGCGGTTATCGGCAGGTTTCGAATTCCTTTGAAAACCCCGTTCATGCATTCCACAATGTTTGTTGTCATGTGGCCCCATCGACAACCACCGTCAAATGCTCTTGTCCACTGCTCTACTGGGATGTTATTTATCCATCTCCCCGCATCTTCATTAGACAGTCGAATCTCATCACGATAATATTGAAAAGACGGTTGAGTTAAAGCATACCCAGCATTCACCACCTTCTTGCGAAGATTCTTATCTTTTATAGCACGCATGAAGTTTTGTGCTATGTGTCTGATACAGTAGACATGTGTAGAAGGAGGATCATGCCATCCGTTTTCATGGTTGTTGTAGGCACTTTCGATGGCAGCATGTCTATCAGAAATCAGACATAGATTGGCTTGTGGTGCGACATGCGTTCTGAGATGTCGAAGAAAGAAACCCCATCCAGCAGCTGTTTCACCTTCAACAAGAGCAAAGGCAACGGGAAATACATTGTTGTTACCGTCTTGTGCAACTGCCATGAGCAACGTACCCTTGTATTTTCCGTATAACCAAGTGCCATCAATTTGCAGGAGAGGTTTGCAGAATGCGAAACCTTTGATGCAAGGGTCAAATGCCCAAAAGAGACGGTGGAATATTCTATTACCTATAGCACAGGTTCCGTCTGGCATCATTGCTGGCACTGTCTCCAGAATTGCCACGGTTCCTGGGACATAAGTTTTTAGTGCCCATAAAAATCGTGGTAATTCTTTGAATGAGTCCTCCCAGTTGCCGAAAACCTGCTCAACAGCCTTTGTCCTCGCAATCCATGCTTTCTTGTAAGATGGAGTATAATTATATGTTGTTCGGATATGTGATATAATTATACTCACCTTCACTGATGGGTCTTTGTTTACCAATGGCAGAATGTCTCGACAAATCAATGCTGTGCTCAGTTGACGGTGATCTTGTGCAACGGTTGTTGCGACGCAACTGTGTGGTGGGTCTATTGAAGCGATCTCCCAAGAGTCATTTCTCTTCTTGTAAGATGCAGCCAAACGAAACTTACATAGCATGTTACAACATTCAATAACATACCTTCTTGAATCAGTGCGTTTAACCGTAAAGTCAACAAAGTTGTTCATGTGATATTTTTTGATTGCCAAGACACATTCCTCTTTGGTACGAAACATGTCTCCCACCTTTAATTCTCCTACTGGTCTCGGATACGGATTGTAGAAGACACTGTCGGACATTTCATCATCGTGAAGATCCATATTTGTCATATGTTGAGGAGGAATATAGACATGAGTAGGAGGTATTGGTGGTGGTTGAGCCTCATCTTCATCGTCGTTATTCAGGATGTGATCAACCTGTATCTCAGTCTCCTCTTCTTCTTCATCAACAACGTCGACCTCTACTTCTGCTTCTGGGTTGAGTTCATCTGAGCATTGTGCATCATCTGCATCATCTCCACCAGCTGGATCCTGATATGTTACTTGAGACTGTTGAGACGGTATACATGGTTGTAGAGTAATGTACAACTCGATAGAATCCATGCCTGAATGTTCATGACTAAGAAACATGCTTTGCACATCTTCATCGTCTCGTATCTTTAGGGGGAAAAACTTGCATTGACCATTCTCAAAAAATATAGGATTCTGATATGTCATCCTTGACACAATACCTCCCTGTATAAAGGATTGTATTCTTTTTTTGAAATGCAAAAAGGTTGCATTTCTCTTCATCGAAACTCTAATGGTATCAGTGTTTCTAAAACAAAAACCATGAAGCTCAGACTCAAAAGTTTCACCGTTGCAGTGAACGTTGATACTGTATAATGATGAAGATGACATTTTGGAGATGAAAAGTATTTTGCAAGTGCAGATGAAAGTGAGTGAAGATGAAAAGTATTTTGGAGATGAAAAGTATTTTGCAAGTGCAGATGAATGTGATAGTAAGACACTTAAATAGATGGTATTAATGTCTCACATTGAAGCTAGTCTGAGATACCGTGTCAAGCATGCAAGTAATTTCAGAGATGATGTGTCTGTCATGTAAGACAGTGTGACTTGATGTGTCAAGCATGCTAGCTAGTTCAGAGATGAGGTGTCTGTCATGTAAGACAGTGTGACTTGATGTGTCAAGCATGCTAGCTAGTTCAGAGATGAGGTGTCTGTCATGCAAGACAGTGTGAGTTGATGTGTCTAGCATGCTAGGTAGTCAAGAGTTGATGTGTCTGTCATGCAAGCTATCAAGTAGGTAGTCATCAGCATACAGGAGACAAGACAGACACGTGTCGGACACCTAAGACGGTCAGAGATGATGTGTCAATCCTGCAAGACAGTGTGAGTTGATGTGTCAGCCAGGCAAGCTATCAAGAAGGTAGTCATCAGCATACAGGAGACAAGACAGACACGTGTCGGACACCTAAGATGGTCAGAGATGATGTGTCAATCATGCAAGCCATCCATAAGTGAATTGTTCAGCATGCAGGAGACAGCAATGCCACGTGTTGAGCATGCAAAGGGTGGCGCCAATTGGATTGGCGCCTACCTTTAGGACTTGCACATGGTCGCCAATTTGAATGGCGCCCCCCTTAGTCAGTCCTTGAAACCAAGCATTCAGAACTAGGCTTGCATGCATGTGCCCTAGGGTGTCGCCAATTTGAATGGCGCCCCCTCCTAAATAATGTACATGGTCGCCAAATGAGGTGGAGACACCATGCAAACACAATTTTTCATGCACTCTTCCATTTGCCTATAAATTGATTCACTCCTTCACCAATTCTTTCACACCAACATTCTCACTACTTCATCTACATTTCTCACTACTTCATCTACATTACTTCTGTTACAATTTCATCTTCTACAAAATCTTCCATTTTCATCTACACTAACTCCCCAACAATATGTCTTTACTCACAATGGGCGAAGCACACAGAGGAACAGTTGCAAACATCGCAACATACGTAAGTTTTTTCTTATACTTCTTTTTTATGTTTCATCTCCACCAACCCCATTTTATTTTGAAATACCGACTTAGTCATGTGTTTCATTATTTCTATTATAGGAGGTCTCAAGGTTTCGCACTAGAGTCCACGAATTTGTCCACATGGACCCGATGATTCAACCTTATGTTGAACTCGCCGGTTTTGGTCACCTTAGCAAAATTATGTCTTGGTCTATAGATAACAAATTCATTCTAGCCTTATGCGAAAGATGGAGGCCAGAGACACACACATTTTGGTTTCCAACCGGTGAGTGTACCGTGACGTTAGAAGACGTCTACATGCTTTTAGGACTATGAATAGAAGGCAAAGCCGTTAATGGTAAGACCAACTTTCCTAATTCAATTTGCATGGAGCTTTTAAACGTTGATTTGTTAGATGATAATGCTAGGGGACAAGGTATACTACTATCTCGCCTAAAGTCATATTATAATAGTTTTTATTTAGATGAGCATTCTACCGAAGAGGCTCGAATCATCAAAACTAGGTGTTACATTATGTTGTTACTAGGATCCTTTTTATTTCCCGAAGGTAGTGGTTCTAGCATGCATATTATGTACTTACCTTTACTTAGAGATATAGATAGAATAGGTAGTTATAGTTGGGGATCCGCATGTCTAGCCTATCTCTATAGTTCTTTGTGCAAAAACTGCCACAAAGATACTTCTACATTTTCTGGATGTGCTGTTTTGCTACAAGCATGGGGATGGTCAAGACTACCGTCTCTAGCACCGGTCAATAGCAACCCCTTCACTTTTCCATATGCAAAAAAGTAAGTTGTTTAAATTGCTATGTCTTTACTTCCTTCCTTACAGTTTATTACCCATAACTAATTTTTTTAAACTTTTTGGTGTAGATGGTCGGCACGCGGTATGAATTACAGCAGATGTCCGAGACACTGTATTACTCAATATCGCAACCTGTTGGATCACCTTCGACCGACAGACGTAAGCAAAATAATTACATTATTTCTTCATATTATATTGACTTTTTCTACATTCATTTAAATCCTATTGTCTTTAACATTTCAGTTCATTTGGCGTCCATACCTTAATATGGAACATGAGCATCAGATCAACCCTGAAGACGCAGCCGTATGGACAACATGCGCACCGATAATACGGTTCACAACAGTGGAGCTGCACAACACCGATCGTGTGAAGCTGCAGTTTGGTATGGTCCAGAATATCCCAGATCCCCCAGCTAGCCTAGGAGAATGGCATATGCGCAAAGTGAACGACCAATGGAACTACAACCCTTGGCAAACCTTCGCAAGATCAGAGTGTCGCAAGTGGAAGCACCGTCATGACCATGTCTTAACTGACGCAGTCATGCCAAATGAGGTAAAACCAAGTCGTACTTATATGGCTTGGTATAGATCAGTTGGATTTCAATTCATCGCCGATGATATGTACCTCTACGACCCACGCCAGACAACTTACACACAAGAAGCCTCAACATCTAACCCCCAGCAACATTCTCAGCCCGGTTACTCACAACCACCTATCCAACAAACTTTCCGTTCCACAAACACACAAACATACAACCAAAACATGCCATTCACCCAACCCCAAAACCAAGAACATCCCCCATACCACCACCAACAAATGGACCATCAACCTTCGACCGAACATCGCTTCGCACCCACACCATCACCCTACCAAAGTCGCCTTACCCAAAACACTAACCGCCCCATCACCTACCGTAGCCAACAACCCCAAACATCACAATACCAAAACATCCCACA
Source organism: Lathyrus oleraceus (assembly GCF_024323335.1). Taxonomy (NCBI): domain Eukaryota; kingdom Viridiplantae; phylum Streptophyta; class Magnoliopsida; order Fabales; family Fabaceae; genus Lathyrus; species Lathyrus oleraceus. The sequence goes on along the minus strand of NC_066580.1, from coordinate 230,857,703 downwards.
ACCATATCTCTTCCAAACACCCCAACAACCTTTCCAACCTTTCCTAGACCCATCATTGTCACCCATGTCCCCCTTCAACCGTCCTGGTCGCCCATCCATGAGTCAACCACACCCCAACTTCTCTGGCATGGGTCATGAGCTCAGCTACGCCGGAACACCATCATTGAATACTGAAGACTATGCTGAGTTGGCTGCATACCTCAACGGATCTTCTCCTGTAGGCGGTAATGACGCTCCTGGACCATCAGATGAACAAACACCGGTTCAGAATCGTCAACGTGGGTTAGGGCCAAGGGTTAGGATAGCTAGGGGATGTGGGACCGGAGGTCGGTTAGGTGATCCCGGTCATCACCATTAGGATTCATTGTGTAAAATCCAATTTTTATTAATATCAATTCGTATTATGTCAAATTTATCTTTGTGTATTCTCCAAACATTAAGTTTCTTTCATAATTCTAAAATAAACACATATCATAAAACAAAAATTTATAGGTCAAAAACCCTAATTCAAGGACTTGTTATTTTTATGTTGAAGGGCTTGAAGTTGGTCCCTTTTGGCAAAGTTCACATACACTTGTTTTGACAGAAACCCTAATTTTGGGTCAAGTTCGCAGGGACATAACTCACTCATTTTTAATTATTTTGACGTGGGACCAAGTGCATTGGAAAATTTAAGATGTCTACTTCAAATGTTATGTTGGACAAAAATTCATATTCCTAAAAGAAACACATGCAATAATACAAAACATTACGACTCAGATAACAGTTATAATGTCAAATAGTCCAAGTTCAGGTGCCCATACCTTTCTCATAATCATCAAATGATGCAAACCTTTACTCCAAATTCATTATCTTGAAAAGATATACAACTTTTATGTTGAAGGTTTTGTCATTTGAGGCTTTTATCATTCATACTAAAGGGCTTGAAGTTGGTCCCTTTTGGCAAAGTTCACATACACTTGTTTTGACAGAAACCCTAATTTTGGGTCAAGTTCGCAGGGACATAACTCACTCATTTTTAATTATTTTGAGGTGGGACCAAGTGCATTGGAAAATTTAATATGTCTACTTCAAATGTTATGTTGGACAAAATTTCATAACTCTAAAAGAAACACATGCAATAATACAAAACATTATAGGTCAGACAACAGTTGAAAAACTCAGAAGTCCAACTTCAACTGCCCATAACTTTCTCAAAAAAAATCCAAATGTTGCAAAATTTATATCCAAATTCATTGTTTTGAAAAGATCTACAGCTTTCATGTTGGAAGTTTTTTCATTTGAGGCTTTTTTAAGGGAGGCGCCAATTGGATTGGCGCCCCCTCTTAAAAAATACACACAGGCGCCAATTGGATTGGCTAGGGCAGGTGCCCTAGCCAATCCAATTGGCGCCTCCTTGTAATTTTTAAGAGGGGGCGCCAATCCAATTGGCGCCTCCCTATTAAAGGTGGGGTAGATTGGGAAATTTTTTGAAACTTGGGTTATTTTGGGAAATAATTTAAAAAGTTGGGTTATATTAGTAAAAAATCCGACACATGGGGTACGGGAGATCTCTCTCTCCGATCATATTCATCATCAGTGTCATGTCCTGCCTCATCAGGAATGTTAGGAGGAAGAGGACCTAAAACAGGTGGAGCATCTAAAGCATAGGTCCAATTCCTTTCATCTCGTACATCTATACGTCTAGTGCACGGTTAAACAACAAATGGGATGGCTACACCATGAACCGTAAGCATATAGCCTCCTTCTCTCCTCGAGCGACACAATTTCATGTCTCTCAGAAGTTTTAGGTTAATTGTGCGAGGAGGTAAGGGGTCTAGGGTAGCCATCTCATCGTTCAGGTTAAGCGCCCGAGCAATAGATGTAATCAATCCACTAAAAGAAATCGGTCCCATTTTATTCAAATATTCGTGAGGCTTCCTTGTAAAAATAGAAGCTCTCTAGCATTAACCTTATTTGAATTCTCCCTGCCAAAAATAGTGCATGCCAACAGATATCTAAAAACTCTGATGGTCGGGTTATGGATAGTTGAGGCAAGAACTCCTTCAAAAGAGTTTATGGAAGTGTTTGATAAACGCTCCCAGAAGGAAAATACCTCAACAGACCATTCGGAATCCAAAGGGGACTCACAAATAGCACCGTCCCCATGAGGGATTCCTAACAAGCTGGCTAGTTCGTCGGTACTGAATTGGTATTCAACAGCAAACATTCTAAATCTGACAGTACCAACTATGCTAGCAGTGTTAGGGTTGACAATATAAATTAAGGAACTCAAAAATTCAATTGTCAACCGCTCATAGCTAGGTTCTTTATTGGAACATAAATTATGCAAACCTAAATTATCTAATAAATGAAATATGCTATGATAGATACCTAAAGTGTAGAGACAGTTTTCGTCAACATAACTTGTCGGGAGGATTTCCCGATTTTGCAACCGTTCAATAATTTTTCTTTGTCTATCCCCCGGTTTCCCTCTTCGAAGAATGAATCCGTTAAAATCCATTTGAAAGCTCTTGAGAAGTGATGAAGAAGATGGAGTGGTTTGTGAAAAGGTTGGATTTTTACGAAATCCGACAGATGAAAATGAAAATGGAATTCGGAAAGATGATTTGTACGGTGTGGTGGTTAGAAAAGTATGAGCTTTTTGTGGGTTCAAGGATGTTTTTCCAAGGTGAAAAAATGGGTTTGGAAGGTTGTACGTTGCAAAAATGGTGAAGAAAGGGGTTCTGCCCCGACCTTTTACAGACGTTGTGGCGGGCGCCACAGGGTCTATGGCGGGCGCCACAAGGCAAAATCTGGCTGGGCCGGATCTTTGTCCTTTGGCTTGGGCTTCTCTTGTCTTTTGGCTTTGAGGGGTCCGGATAACATTTGTTTTGTGATTTTCCTAGCATCATTGACTTGCATAATGTTATAAAGGTAAAAACAAAAAATAAAAATGAAACAAAAATTAAATATTAGACTAATAAATAAATAAATAACTGAAAAATAAAAATTGCAAATAAAACGAAAAATAAGACATATATAGATAAAAGTAGAAATATCAGTGTATAGATGTAGTTTATATAATATTCCAAATGCGATAATATAAGATGAGTTATGTAAATACGAGAAAAATAAAATAAAAGAAAGATGAAATAAGATGGAATGGTGAGATCATATAGTGGGGATGTCATCTTCCTGAGTGGATCCACGGAGCGTGGCTACTTCCTTCCTGAGCTCTACGATCTCCTGATATAGACAGTCCGACTTGAGTAGCATGGGTGAGATCAGACACTCCTATCTGTAAAGTGAGGTCAGCCACCTCCTGTCTAAGCTCTGCGATCTCTCTACGACACTCAGCAATCTGAGTGCGGATGTCGGGTGTCTGCAATGAAAGATTATTAGAGAAAACAATGATTCTGGGAGATGGTGGTGTAGGCGTGTATTCAGCAATGGGTGGTGATCTCGGTTCCTTAACGGTCTCTCCCTGGCCCTCTAGAGCATAACTCCAATTTGCTGGATCATGCACACTGGTCATCATAGGATCTGGCAGTGTGAAATAGTGGATAGCCTCAATGTCGACTAGCAATCAGAACTGACATGGTTGGAAAGAGGATCTCCTCCTCAACCATCTGGTCAAACAGAAGTCGATGTCCATGGTAGTGTACCCATAGTATGTCCGAAGATGTAACAGCTTGCGAGACAGACCTAAAGCGACAGCAATCTGCGTGATGATTCCGCCAACATGGATGACTCCTTCGGTGGATCTGGAGATACCGCTGAGACTGTATAATAAAAAGTTCCCACATGCTACTGGGCGAGACTGGGATGCAAAAAATAATAGGAAGATCTCCTTTTCACTTTGTAGTGTCTCTGCATCCGGCCTTCCCAGGAAGGAATATGCTAATATCATCTGAAAGTATCTGAAGGCGGGGTTATGTATGACATGAGACAGCTGCATAGATGGATCCTGGCTTCCGCCACCTGATATATCACTCCAAAACTTCTCAACCTCCTTACCCAGGAAATATCCCATAGGTGTCTCCGGGATAGCATCAGGAGTGGTCTGGAAACCCAATAAGTCGCCGAACTCTTTCTGGCTGAAGGAATACTCAACTCCGAAAAGCCTGAAAGCAGCATACCCATCTGGTCCAGAGTATGGGTCATAGTCGAATGAACTCAGGAACTCCAAAGTCAGGTTCCTGTAGGTGTTACTCAAGTCATCAACAAACTCGTCCCAGTGAAGCTGGTGGCTAAGGAATCGGATACTCGGCTCGATACCCAGTGCCTCCATACAGTGCTGATCAGGATAACGTGTGGGTGCCATAGGGCGCTGATACAGAGCGATGTAGCGCTCTCTCTGAGCATTATCTCTATAGGCCACGTGCATGTCATCAAAATCCTGCATCCTGTAAAAGTTAAGAAAGTGATCCTGAAAATACAAACCATTCAAATCTTAGTCTCAATGCAAAATATGATAAAATAAAATAAAAATAAAAATAAATAAATGCGAAAAAGTAAAATGAAAGAAAAACCATGGGTTGCCTCCCATGCAGCGCTTGTTTAACGTCAATAGCTTGACGATTAGAATTTATACACCTGTAGTAGTAGGAATCGGTGGATCAATCAGGCTGTGGCATGAATAGTATGCTGGAATGTCTCCTCCTTCGTAGAGCTTCAGTCTTTGTCCATTTACAATGAATGGACTACAGGTATCGTTCTTGATTTCTACGTCTCCGGATCTCAGAATCTTGGATACTTCGAAAGGACCAGTCCATCTTGAACGTAGCTTTCCAGGGAAGAGTCGTAACCTAGAGTTAAAAAGGAGAACAAGATCGCCTATATTGAAAATTTTCTTTACTATTCTTTTGTCGTGATAGGCTTTTGTTCTTTCTTTGTATATTTTTGCATTCTCGTAGGCAGATTGCCTAAGTTCTTCTAATTTATGAATGTCTAGGGTACGCTTTTCTCCAGCGGCTAGGTAGTCTAAATTCAAAGTTTTAATGGCCCAATAGGCCTTATGCTCTAATTCGAATGGTAAGTGACAGGATTTTCCATAAACTAGTTGATAAGGAGTAGTTCCTATAGGGGTTTTGGAAGCGGTTCTATAGGCCCATAATGCTTCTTGAAGCTTCTGAGACCAGTCTCTCCTAGAAATAGAAACAGTTTTCTCTAGGATTTGTTTTATCTCCCTATTAGATACTTCTACTTGGCCACTAGTCTATGGGTGGTATGGTGTTGCTACTCTATGCCTAACTCCATATTTTCTTAAAAGTTTGTCAAATACTCTCGATATAAAGTGTGATCCTCCATCGCTTATGACTAAACGTGGTGTTCCAAATCTAGGGAATATATAGTTTTTAAATAGTTTGATTACTACCCTAGTGTCGGTTGTGGGTGCAGCTATAGCTTCAATCCACTTAGACACATAGTCCACAGCTACTAAGATATACCTGTTTCCTAAGGATGGTGGAAAAGGTCCCATGAAATCTATACCCCATATGTCAAAGAGTTCTACTTCCTGAATGTTTCTTAGAGGCATTTCATCACGCCTTGAAATGTTTCCAGTGTGTTGGCATCTATCACATTTGACAATGCAAGCATAGACATCACGCCACATGGTAGGCCAGAATAGGCCAGCTTGAAGAATCTTGGCGTATGTCTTAGAGGTGCTCGCATGTCCATCATAAGATGCAGAATGACAATGCTCGATAATATTATTTACCTCTTCTTCTGGAACGCAACGGCTAAAAATGCCATCTTTACCCCTTTTGAAAAGGAGTGGTTCGTCCCAATAGAAGTTTCTTACATCGTGGAAGAATTTCTTCTTGCGGTGGCAGTCAAGATCAGGGGGTACTATATCAGCAGCTAGGTAATTTACGAAATTTGCATACCAGGGTACGTTACTTATTGCTAAGGAATTTTGAGGGTGCTCATAAGGATCTAGGTTATTATCTTCAATGATTTCTACTCTAGCGATCAGTCTATCATAAGCGAAATCATCATTTATGGGTACTAGTTCAGGTTTTAGATGTTCTAGCCTAGAAAGGTGATCGGCTACTACATTTTCAGTGCCTTTTTTATCTCTTATATCTAAATCAAACTCTTGTAGTAATAGAATCCATCGGAGTAACCTGGGCTTGGCATATTTTTTACTTAATAGGTAACGAATGGCAGCATGATCGGTGTAAACTATAATTTTTGCTCTACTAGATAAGATCTAAATTTGTCTATAGCGAAAACTACAGCGAGTAATTCTTTTTCAGTTGTTGTGTAGTTAAGTTTGGCAGCATCTAGGGTTCTACTGGCATAATAAATGGCATGTAATTTTTTATCTTTCCTTTGTCCTAGAACGGCTCCAACTGCATAATCACTAGAATCGCACATTATCTCAAAAGGTTCCGACCAATCGGGTGGTTTCATAATGGGTGCTGAGATTAACACTTGCTTTAAAAGATTAAATGCGTCATTACATTTTTCATCGAAAATGAATTCAGCATCTTTCATTAAAAGTCCAGTTAAAGGTTTAGTTATTTTTGAGAAGTCCTTAATAAAACGTCGGTAGAATCTAGCGTGTCCAAGAAAGCATCGGACTTCTCTGATGGTTTTTGGTGGTTTTAGGTTTTCTATAACTTCTATTTTGGCTTTATCTACCTCTATACCTTTTTCAGAAACTATATGTCCTAAAACTATTCCTTCGGTCACCATGAAATGACACTTTTCCCAGTTTAGCACGAGGTTTACCTCCACGCACCTCTCCAGGATTTTCTCAAGGTTAGCAAGAAAATTGTGGAAATCAAATCCGCAAACCGAGAAATCATCCATAAACACTTCCATGATACCATCTAGGTAATCTGCAAAGATTGACATCATGCAGCGTTGGAAAGTAGCTAGGGCATTATAGAGGCCGAATGGCATTCGTCTGTAGGCAAAAGTTCCATAAGGGCATGTAAAGGTAGTTTTTTCTTGATCTTCGGGGTGGATAGGTATTTGGAAGAATCCAGAGTATCCATCTAGATAACAGAAGTAAGAGTGTCTAGCTAGACGCTCCAACATCTGGTCTATAAATGGTAAAGAGAAATGATCCTTCCTAGTTGCTTTATTTAATTTTCTATAATTTATACACATCCGCCATCCTCCTTCTAAACATTTCTCTACATGTTCGCCTTTATCGTTTTGCACGACTATGATGCCTCCCATTTTAGGTACTACATGCACAGGGCTCACCCACTTACTATCCGAGATTTGGTATATTATACCTGCCTCAAGTAACTTAAGAACTTCCTTCTTGACAACATCACTCATTATAGGGTTTATTCTTCTCTAATGTTCCCTGGAGGGTTTTGAATCTTCTTCTAGTGAAATCCGATGCATGCATACGGATGGGCTTATACCTTTCAGGTCAGAGATATTATATCCTAAGGCTGAGGGATATCTTCGTAAAACGTCTAAAAGTTGGTTTGTTTCATTTTGGCTCAAGGTAGCACTAACTATAACTGGACGGTTCATCTTTTCATCGAGGAACTCATATCTCAGGTTCTTAGGCAGTTCCTTAAGTTCTAAGGTTGGTTTCTTAGGGCATGGCATAGGATCTGGAGTAAGGGATAAACATTTGTATAGGTTATCATTGATGTAGGGTTTCTTAAAGTCATCATCTTCCCTTATGAGTGTTGATGGTAATTTAATTGTTTTTATAATTTCTTTTTGTTCTAATTCTCTAACACATTCATCAATGATATCTAAGGCATAACATGAATCTCCCATCACAGGTGCCATAAGAAATTTCGAAAGTATAAATTCTATTTTCTCGTCACCTACCTCAAATGTCAACTTTCCTTTCTTGACATCTATTATGGCTCCTGCAGTCGATAAGAATGGTCTACCTAGAAGGATTGGTATATCATTGTCCTCTTTGATGTCCATGACAACAAAATCAATAGGGATAAATAACTGACCTATCCTAACAGGAACATCATCTAAAATGCCTATCAGATATTTAACAGATCTATCGGCTAACTGAAGTGACATCTTAGTGGGCTGTAATTCTCCTAAGTTTAACCTCTCACAAACTGCTAACGGTATTAGGCTCACACTAGCTCCTAAGTCTAGAAAAGCTTTTTCGAAGACATGATTACCCAAAAAGCAAGGAATGGAGAAATTTCCAGGATCTTTATCTTTCTTCGCTAATTTGTCCTCGGAAATAGCATTACATTCCAAAGGCTTCGGATCGTCAAGTCTGCGTTTGTTGGTAAGGATGTCTTTGAGAAACTTTGCATAAGAAGGTATTTGGGTGATAGCTTTTGTGAAAGGGATTTCTACATGAAGTTTTTCTATAACTTTAATAAAAATTTTATACTATTTATTGATTTGGGTTTGTTTGAGTCTTTGCGGATATGGTATAGGTGGTTTATACGGCGGGGGTGGTACATAAGTTTTATCTTTAGGTTCTTCTCCTTTTTCTCGACCTTCCTGGTTTTCAAATTCCTCTGGTTCCTTTACTTCGTCCGTGGGTTTGGTACATTCCTTAGAAGTTTCGGGTTCACTCAATCTAGGGTTTGGTGGCTCATCATAAGCGTTCCCACTTCGTAGGGTAATGGCATTGGCTTGTCCTCTCGGATTTTGTTGAGGTTGTCCAGGGAATTGTCCTCCAGGTGTAGTCTGAGGGGCTTGGTTTAAAGCTACCTGAGAGATATGGGTTTCAAGCATCTTGGTATGGGTAACTATTTGGTCAACCTTGGTTCCTAACTGAGTAATCAATTCGTTAACATGAATGTTTTGGTTCATGAACTCCTTGTTTTGTTGGGTTTGAGCGGTGATAAAATTTTCCATAATTTTCTCAAGGCTCGACTTTGGTGGTACAGGTTGCATAGGCTGATTTGATCTAGGGCTTGATAACTAGGTATCGGAGGTGTATTATTTTGGATTGGGTTATTGTTTTTATAAGACAAGTTCGGATGATTCCTCCATCCAGGGTTATAGGTATTCGAGTATGGGTTCCCTTGGGTGTAGTTCACTTGCTCAGAGTGGGTTTCGTTTAATAGATTGCATTCTACGGATTGGTGTCCTTTGGTTCCACATATCTCACAATCTGACGAAACTGCGGCTACAGTATTCGGGTTTATGCACATATGCTCGACCTTAAGAGCTAATGCGTCCATTTTAGCTTGCATCATGTCTATAGAGCTTAGTTCATGCACTCCTCCTTGGGCTTCCTTCTTCTCAACTGTCACTCGTTCGACATCCCATGATTGATGGTTTTGAGCCATATCTTCGATGAGGGCACTAGCTTCAGGATAAGGTTTATTCATCAGAGCACCGCCTGCGGCAGCGTCGATGGTCATCTTTGTGTTTTAATGAAGTCCATTATAGAAGGTTTGAATGATTAACCAACTTTCTAAGCCATGATATGGGCATGCTCGTAACAACTCTTTATATCTCTCCCAAGCTTCGAACAACGATTCTCCTTGGTTTTGGGTAAATCTAGTTATATGGTTTAGAAGAACGGCGGTTTTACTCGGGGGAAAATATCTAGCAAGAAAAACTCTTCTAAGGTTATCCCAAGTCGTAATGGAATTGGGTGGAAGGGAATCTAACCATGATAGGGCTTTATCTCTGAGGGAAAAAGGAAATAATCTTAAACGTATTGCCTCAGGAGAAGCTCCATTGGTTTTAAAAGTGTCTTCTAATTGAAGAAACATTTTTAAATGTTGGTTTGGGTTCTCAGTAGCGAGACCTGCGAATTGTCTCTGTTGCACTAGTTGCAACAGGGATGGTTTAAGTTCAAAATTATTAGCTGGGATGGTTGGGTTTGCTATACTAGAACAAGGTTCTTCATTATATGGTTGAGCGAAATCCTTAAGAGGTATTTGGTTTAGATCTTCGGCCATAACTCTCTTAATTCTATGAAAGTATAAACGTGCGCGAGCGTAATGTTCAGGTTCCGCCAGAGGGTATACTAAGCTTAAACTTCCGGTGCTGCGAGTTCTTCGCATTGACCGACGGGAAATAGCCTAAGTCTAAATGATATAACAAAAGGAAAATGAAATTTGACGAAACTGGTCCCCGGCAACGGCACCAAAAACTTAATGCGTTGTTTCGCAAGTATACAAACGCGTCAGAGTAATATAAAAGATTATCGAATCCATAGAGAACAAGTGTCAATCTATCGTTATCTGTCATTATGGTGTTTATCAAAGGCAATCAAAATTAGTATTTTTGGAGTGTGTAATGAAAAGTAAAGTGTTGAATAAAGATTAATTAATAAAGACAGGGTCGAATGTAATTCACGTAATCAATTAATAATCCAAGTACTTGCTAATAGAATTACTTATGGGCAATGTTTCCTACTTTGAAAAGAACTAATTTAACAGGAACTGTCGCTTTCGCGTATTCAGAACCGAGTTGTACTCCCTAATCAAACCCTCTTATTGTCACTTATAAAAAGGCACGCATTGCGTTAGAGTAGTAAACCTATTTTTAAGAAATATAATATCTTGACTAAGTTGAAAAGTATTATAACCTGGATTTCTTAACCAAAAGAGGTTCTTACGAACTAGACTCTAAACTTATAAACGCGTCCGAAAATAGTTTTAAAATCTCTTTTCTTCTTAATGTTAAAATCTCCTAATGAACTAAACAAAGCGCTTTCGCTGTTTTTGAAATAGTTAAAAACAATTATGAAGTGCGGGAAAACTTAAGTTGACAGTTAAAATAACCCTTAAGCGTTTCTACGAACAATTGTACGGATTATCGGTTCAATTACGATCTTACATTCTAACCTTATAGATTTAGTTAGACATGGTAAAGTAAAAGTGTATTAAAGTAAATAAAAGTAGTGCGGGTGCGGAAAGTAAATAAAAGTAGTGCGAGTGTGGAAAGTAAATAACTTAAAGCGAGTGCGAGAAATAAATAATTTAAAGCGAGTGCGAGAAATAGATAAAGTAAAGCGAGTGCGAGGAAATAAATAAAAGTAAAGCGAGTGCGAGGAAATAAATAAAAGTAAAGCGAGTGCGGGAAAATAAATAAGATAAAGACAAGTAATAAAAACCTGCTCCAATCGGAGGGTTGAATAAATTGCAAAGCGGAAATGAAAATGGCGGCAGGATTAACTTCCTTCCAAAGTGCTCCAAACTCGATTATAGACTCTATCACAGACTCGATTACACAATTGTGGTAACACTCCAATGCGAAGCGATTACCACTTTATAATACTGAATATATGCCTAAGTGAAACAAAGTTGCTATGAGTTTGCCTCTGCTCTAAGTTTGGATGTTTGTAAAAGTGATTTTGAGTTTCTATTTATAAGCAAGTAAAAAGATGGAAATGACAAGGATGCCCTTCAACTTGAAAATGGGAGGGAAAAACTTTCCTCTTTGGCGCCCGTCACAAGCACAAAATGAGGCGCATTAGTGGAAGTAGTGGAGAACGTGGCAGTTGAGGGAAGTTGAGCTTGGACACGTCATGGAAGGGTCTATGGTGCCAGCCATGGGGTAGGCCACAAGTACAAAATGCTGAATTTTAGGGGTTTTGGCTCTTTTTCGCTCCTTTTCTCGATCGGGGCTCCGATTAAAGTAAAAACCTGAAAACAAAGGAAAACATAGCAATAACACAACAAAATGATAATAAAACAACTAGAATGCATGTGAAATTAGAGTCGAAAATACGGTAAATTTTAGTGTTATCAGATTGTACCGGTGGTTCAATTTCTTTCCGACACCTTTGTATCCTTTGCGATCGTTTTGTCAACATAATCATCATATATACATATACATATACATTCACATAATTTCATAATTTTCATATTCTCGCATATTCATATTTGATTTGTTTGAGATTCTTGTGGCGGTATTTTATCCCCATACCAAGTCTGGTGTCTGTCCTCCTTCAATTGTAGATTGGCAGCCCCTTAAGCAGAAAGACTTTAACCTTTCTCTATTTCCCCACTGAGTTTGTTTCCTTGTGGATGTTTGTTATTTCAGTTTCCTCCCCAGTAAATTTTCTGGATGGAATTACTCCCCTTGAGTTATGTCCTCAATGGGTTGAGTCTTGATTGACTATTTTCTTTCTAGCTCTTATCTAGATGGATAATTTTGGTCCCCTAAGAGCCTATTACCCAATAACTGGTAATATTCTTCTTAGTTTGCAGTTTGCTACTTCTTGCACAATACCCGACAAAAGTACCCTTTTTCTCCTCAGTAGAGTCCCTGGTGGACCTATTCCCCCAGAAAGTATATCCTTGATATGTTCATCCTAACCGGTGACATATATCTTTCTTTTCCCTGCAAGAGTTTATCTTTGATATGTTCACTTTAACCAGTGACAGATATTCTCATTTTTGGTATTCTACCAAGTAAAAAGGTAATTGTAATCCGTATTTTGTTCCTCAGAGAGTTAATCCTTGATATGTTCATCTTAACCAATGACGGGTTTTCTTCTCCTTGTGGTCTTCTACCCAGTAACCGGTAGTTGTAAATCCTAATTTTTCCCCTGTGCGGAGTCTATCCTTGATATGTTCATTTTAACTAGTGACGGGTATTCTCTTCTATGGTATTATAACCAGTACTTGATAGATCTAATCCTTATGTTTGCTCCTCATCAGAGTCGATCCTTGATATGTTCATCCTAATCGATGACGGATCTTCTCTTTGTTTGGTTTTCTACCTAGTAATCGGTAGTTGTAAATCCTATTTTATCCCCTTTTTAGAGTCTATCCTTGATATGTTCATCTTAAACGGTGACAGATTTTCTCTTTGATTGGTCTTCTACCCAGTAATCGGTAGTTGTAAATCCTACTTTGTCCCCTCGTAGAGTTAATCCTTGATATGTTCATCCTAACCGGTGACGGAGTTTCTCTCCGATGGTTTTCTATCCAGCCTTTGATATTTGTAATTCCTACCCTTTTTTTGTTCAGTTGGTATATCCTTGATATGTTCATCCTAACCGATGACGGGTATCCTCCTTGACATTTCCAGGAAAGTCTATCCTTGATATGTTCATCTTAACAAGTGACGGATTTTCTTCCCTGTCGAGTTTATGCTTGATATGTTCATCCTAACCGATGACGGATACTCTCACCCTTGGTCTTCTGCCCAGTAGCTGGTAGTTGTAAATCCTATCTTTTCTGCGGTTTTCCCCATCAAGGCTATTCTTACCTAGTAACCGGTAATGAATACTCCTTACTTGTGATCCTCAGCGAGTCATCCTTGATATGTTCATCTTAATCGATGACAGATGTCCTCTCTGTCAGATCTTTATTATCTCTTTACTTAGTAACAGGTAGTAGATAATAGATTTCTACTCCTCCTGTGTTGAAGTTTATCTTCCCTAGTAGAGTTGAGTGCGTATTTCCTTAGTGAAATCGTTTTTCCCCCGCGTGAGTCGAGTACTTCAGTTTTATCCTGACTAACTCGTATTCCCTACAGATGTCGTGATTTCCCCGGCTGAGTCTTTCCATTTTGTATGGAATCCCTCGAGTTCCCCTAGTAGTTTTGAGTCGTAGTCTGGCCTAGGCAAAAATCCTTTTTATCCCCTCAGAGTCTCTGTCTCCCTAATGAGTTTTCCTTATCAAATGCATTGTGCTCCTGCAGATTTTCGGTCTCTATGATTTCTTTTTCCTTTGTGGCAATATTCCCCCCACAAAGAATTTACTTTTGCATTCATGTCATATGCATCATGAGGTCTCTTAGGGACCAAAATCTGTTTCTTTGTTGTTATTTAAGCTCATTCTACTGAGTCGATCCGAAGATTTTAACCTTCACCTCCTCAGTTAGATTATCCTTAAATAGGGGCAGCTGTAAGACCCTAATTTTGACCCTATGATCCCTCATGCAATCCCTTCATAAGCATTAGCATTGGGATCATACCTTGGCATTCTCCTTACCCCTCTTTCATTGGGTTTGTTTTGAGAGAGATCACCAAGCACTTTGTGATTATATCATACTTGTATTTTATCATTTCACTAACCAAAATACCAAAAATATGTCTTTGCATTTGTCTAACTCTTTTGTTGGAAGGGCATGATCTAATTGATTCATCAAGTTCACATTTAGGGTTTGAGACCCTCATGAACAAAGAGCACAACCAAGAATTGATTCAAGAATGGTTATGAACATAATATATGAGTCCCAATGTCCTCTACATATTATATTGATCAAGTTTTCTTCAAGAGTTTAAGGGTGATTTGCCTTGGAAACCCTAGTTTGATTGGGTATCTTAAGTAACTTCTCCAACAAGCCATCTCACCAATTGATCAAATTTATCAAGTGACACTTAATAATTAATCATATTATGCATATATTATCTACCATGAGCCAAGAAAGTCAAGATAATTGGAAGTGAGCAAGTTGGTTGATGGTGGTTGGCCATATGGATTCATCTGATCAAAATTGGGTCTCCCTAGATCCTATCTCCTAAATGTTTCACCATATGAAAATGGTTCCAAGATAAAACATACTCTAAATGACATTCCAAACAACTTTCATGTTGAGACCTAGAGCTAGTTTTGCTTATAAAATCATTTTCTATGTTGAAACATTATAGGTCATTTTGTCTAAACCCTAATTTGAAAGTCAACTTCCCAAGGCCATAACTTGCTCAATTTTTATAAGATGAAAGATTTCCAAGTTGCACAATCAAATTCAATGTGTGTAATTCAACTTTTATGTTTAGAGTGGGATCTAATTCAACATTTTTGAGCATGTGATATGAGGTTACATTATAGGTCACTTTTGACCTTTACCATTGATCAAGTGATTTTACCAAACTTCAAAAATGAATAACTCTATCATTTTAAATCCAAATGACATGAAACTGGTTACCATTTTGAAGGTATTTGAGAGAGCTACAACTTTGATGAAGACACTTTTCTCATTTAAAGCTCATATAAAAAGTTAAGCAAGGTGGAATATTGAGACATATGGCTTGACACTTAGAAAAAGTTTGATATGTCAAACATTTCCAAACTTCCACCTCAAATTTCTCCAAGTTACAAGTTCCAAATGAAAAAGTGTTGAACACGAAAGTTGTTCCTCTTGATCTCACCTTTCCAAAGAGCTCAAGTTCATTCATTTTGGACAAGGAATGCATAGGTTGCACATGGCATGAACATGGTGATATCACTTGGCAAGGATCAAACTTCAAACATCAATGCACACTTGCCTTGCGAACCAAACTCAATTCAGACTATTCAACATTCACTTGTGGGCCTTAAGCAATGATTTCATGGGTCTGTGCATGCCCATGCACCCTTGCATCACCATTTGCCAAAATTGGAAAGTGATTTGAAGTGTGCAATTATCAACTGTTTTGGCTATAAATAGAGCTTCAATTGCTCAGAAATGAAGACACATTCACGCCAGCTTTGATCCCCTATCTCAAACCCTCACTTTGCAAAGGATAAGCCTGAGACATTCTCTTGAATTTGAGGTTGAATTTCCACTGTTTTGAAATTCAAATCTCCAGGAATCCATAACCTTTCAAGCATCAAATCCTTCTACTGCAAGCAAGTGGAGTGAGATCAAGCACAAGCAAGATCAAGACCAGTTGAATCCAGACCTCCATTGAAGGTATTTTCCAGAAATTTTGAACTCTTCGATTCTCTCAAATTCTTGCTCAATTCTATTGATTCTTTGGTTCTCTGAAGTTCTACCAATGTAGGCAAGAAGATTGAGTTACTTTGAGGCCAAATCGAAGCAACTCAGTTCATGTACCTCAAATTTAAACTCCATGTATCTCTCAATATACTTGGAGTTAGAGTGAATTGAGGCCAGAGTCGAGCTCAATGCCATTTTTTCTTTAAGATCATGTCCTTGTTTTCAATTTTGGTGATGGTTGATGGTGGACCAATCCGGTGAGGTCCACCGGAGAAGATAATTGGAGCTCTGGCTCGGGCGATGCGTTGGCAAGACTCTGAACCACATGATCCATTCATTTTGTTTTAATCTTAGGCGTTGGTTTTGATTACCACATATGCAGCGCAGTTGACTAATGACACATGGAACGCGCACTAGGGACCATCTGATCTGCCACCTCAATTAATGAGGGAGATCAGATGGTCCACGTATTTTTGATTTTCTGAATTTTCATTTTCATTGCATTATTTTTAATAATTCATATTAAATTCAATATTGATCCAAAAAATATGGGACTTTCACCAAAAAAAATCAAATATTTTTCTCTTTCATATTATGAACTAAAATTAGTTTTTGGATCATTATTAATTTTTTCATGAATTAAATGATTTTGCATTTGTTTTTAATTGTTTAAATATACTTTTAAATGTCCAAAAATTATGAAATTTTCTCTCCAAGGTTTCTTTGACCTTGTTTGACCTATGATAAATCTCATGGCCATTTCTTTGGTGTTTTGATGAGATTTTAGGAATTGGAAAAACCATATTTAATTTAACTGCACTATTTTATTATTGTTAATTGAATAAATATCAAATAAATTTGTTGACCAATTGTGATGACTTTGTTTATGTTTGACTCTTGTTGTTTGGACTTGGTCAAGGTTGATTTTACTTTGTCAAATTAATATCATTGGATTTAGGGGATTGATGGAATGTACATTCCATCTCCCAAAATGAATGAATGATATTAGTTTGGTAAAAGTCCTTCTTTAACAAATTAGTGATTTCATTCATCCCCCTCCCACTTCATCTTATTCCTCTTCTCCATTCATTCATTCCATTTGGCCTATGACATCTCAAAGTCCTAATGCTAGTAGATTGAAAAATTGACATGAGTATGGATGAGATTAGGCCACATCTTTTGCATATTCTTTTTGTGTGTGGTATGTTTCATGAGCATAGTCCATTATACTATGTCTCTAACATGCATTAACACCAAAATTCTATTGCTCGGCCTCAAATATTTGTGACTTCTACATAAGTCCAATTACGATTGCTTAACATAGTGCTAAATTTGTGAAATAAAAGGCATAAGATTCTAATTAGGAGATTGTAAGTCTCCCCTCTTTCATGGTATTGTGTGGAAACTTGGCCTTCTTTCCTTCCTTTGGAAGATGTTTTGGTTCAAATATCCATGCTTATGATAAGTGGGTTGAGTGTTCTGAAAAGAATGTCTTGAAAAGCAAAAGCAAAACAACAGTAACTTCTAACCTACTGATAACATGAAATAATATCACATTTTTGGACTCGATTTAATTAAATTATATTATTATTTGATTCGATTTATTTCATATTATTCGATATTACTTGGTATTTCCCTTCTATTTATTTCAGGTCACACTATTTGAAGCATACGTGAAAAAGAAAGAAAAGGAGGTGCAAAAAGAGGATAAAAAGCAATCCACTAAAGCCCAGCCCACAACTACAAGGAGAGGCGTTGTGATGCTGTGACGAGCGCCACACAAGGTGTGACGAGCGTCACGCCCTCCTGCGGAGTGTTACGAGCGCCACACAAGGTGTGACGGGCGTCATGCCCTCCTGCTGAGTGTTACGAGCGCCGCACAAGGTGTGACGAGCGTCACACCCCATTCCTATATTTTTGGCTTTGACGCGTAACAGACGCACGCTCACCTATTTCTTCGCTTGACCAGTTGACATGTGACGAAAACCTACTGAAGGACTTTGGAAGAAACGGTCACTTGATGGAGTGGTATAAATAGGACCAATGGTGGAACCCTGCAGCTCTCTCTCAATTTTCCAATTTTCGGCACCGTGCATTATTTTTACTGCTTTTTAATTTTCCAGCACTCTACTTTCCTAGCAATTTTTATTTCCTTTTCTTTTCTAGTTAATTTTCAAAGCATTCATATATTTTTCTCACAATAGTTTCTATACCGGAAACTATTGTGTAACTTTTACTGGATCTAACCTTACGTTAGATCATAGTATTTTATTCCTTCGCCTTTATTTTACTGTCTGATCGAAGATTGTGAAGAAAAAATCCAACCGGTCTGTGGTGGAGTGTTCAAGCATCGAAGCTAGGAATAATCAAGATCTCTATTAATTTTACAGGTTCTTTAATTTTATTTTTTTAAATTATATATGCTCTGTATTGCTTGTAACACCTCAAAATTTGCCGTCCTCTCTTGGGACTAGCTTAGCATATTGCATCTCATTTTTAGGGCATTAGGCATTACATCTTTGCATATCATGTGAAGTAAGCAAGTCATCCTCCTAAGTCTTTCTCAGAAGATGGAGAGGTTAAGAGATGCAAGCCTGAGGATCTCATAAATTGGTCATTAATCATCTGAGGGTTTGTGCTTCAATTAGGGTTTCTTGATTCCTCAAGGAGATTGAGTATTATCTTCGTTGAAGTGGTACATCTCCATCATCATGGTTTTCTCATCACCAAGAGGTTCATTGTGCCTGATCATGTGCTTTGGGATTAGGGTTTTGACCTCTGGTCAACCCTAATCAGTTGCATTCTAATAGGTAGGGTTTCTCAAGGAGATGAGGTCTTTAATGAGATGGAGATCATCATGTGATTTTATTGAGCTTTTATAAGCTAAGGTTTTATTTTTGAGCCATATCATCAAGTGGTTGAGGCTCAGAATCATCAGTGTATGTTCAAGTCATCTGTCAACCATAAGAAGTCAACTGCCAAGTCAACTATGGATTTGGAGGTGGGAAGTGGCTAGAAATACTTCATTCATGTTCAAACAAGTCTCATTTGACATTTCAAACATCAACATTGAAGAATTTAAAGTCAGGTCAAAACTTTCAAAAAATAGAAAGTGACCTATAATTTGAATTTGCCAAAAATGGAAAGGTTTTAGCCTAACTTCAACTTCAAATTACATCATCAAAAAAGCTTCAAATGAAATTTTGTTGAACAATAAAGTTGTATATCTTTCTCTCCCATTTCCAAAAAGTCCAAGATCATCAATTTCTCATGTGTGGTTAAGGATATATGATCAAACCTTGACAAAGTGTACATGGAACTTCAAATGAGCATAACTTCTCAACCAAAACTCCAATTTGAGTGGCTCTTTTTGCATATTGATCCTTGTAACATGTATTTTCCAAGCATGGCATCACTTGACATAAAATCTCATTTGCATGGCATTGGTTCAATCATGAAGATTTTTGTGGAAAATTGCATAAACTCATTTTGGTGTAACATGAGCATACCAAATCATTTCCAAAGTGTGCATGGGAAGTTTTTAAGTGGATTATGGGCCAGAACATGCACTTTTCACCTGCATGGAGGTGCATGGAGCATGAAACTCATTTTTTGCATAAACACCACAAACTCACTAATCATATTTGCATTTGCCTTAAACCATCCCTAAACATGATTAACATTGAGTATAAAGCTTTAATCATAACTGTTTTCATCACAATTACCAATTCTAGATCTAGATTTCACAAATTCTCAAAATTTTCTCTCACTTTTTTCTCCAAAATTCTTCAAACACAAGCACTTTCCATTGATCATTTCATCACCCTGAGCTATAATTGAGCACATTTGCACGTGGAAATAGAGGAAATCGTGCCTGTTTTGTCCATGTTCAAGGTGTGAAGCTTCCATGGCAAGAGAAGATTGAGCAAGATTCGTGTGCATTCAAGCCTCCATTTCATCATCACTTACTTCAAGAAGCACATTGGAGAAGAATTGGAACATCAAGGACCTTGGAAACACGTGATTTTAGTTGCTGCTCATCAAGACGTAGGTTTCTTGACCTCTTTAATTTTGCAATTCGTTATGCCTATCATGTAGATCTTTTAATGGTGATAAACCTGAGCTTTGAATGGAGTGATTTGGTGTTAAATTGAGTTAGATCCATGCATTTGAAGTTTTGATGATAAACTTTAATTCCTTCGATCCATGCGTTTGATGTTGTTTCTTGATGAAATATTCATGGATTCTTGTTGTATGATGCATGATAAGTTGAATGATGTGTTCATTTTTTATTTCTGAAGCATTTGATTTTTCTGGAAAAATGTTGGATGAAGATCTTCATCGTGTTCATCATGTTCATACACATTGCCAATTTTCCTGCAAATTTTCTTGCAAAACGCATAGGCTTTCCTGCGAATTCATCCACGAGTTCATGTGGATTACCTGCGGATTTTTGAATCCATGCAGGAGCGCGCGTTAGGGCTAGATCCAAAGCACAGTCGTTTTGACTGTAGTGCGCGTTTGTAGTTTCAAATTGTCACCCTGTTCGATCCTTGGCCAGCGCTTTATTTCAAAATGCTTCACATTATTTTCCATTTTCCCTCCATGATTCCATATGCTTGCTTCATACATTTTTTTAATTTTCCTCATCTTGCAAAAATCATATCAATTTGAAAATTAATCCAAATTCATCCCAATTTTTTGCATTATGTTTCATTTTCTGTCTATTATTTTTTGATCATTAATTCCAAAATTGTGCTTGGCTGGATTACATTTTGTGCTAGGGTATGTGAGCATGTATGCATTTTGTACCTTGCCTTGCTTATTCATTTGTGAAATGCTGGTCTTTGATCCAATGAATCTGAAAATTTGCATGATGAAACTAGACTCATTGCTTGTCATTTTGGTGTTAATTTGGTATTTTTACCATTTATCGTTTCTGTTTTATGATCATTTTAAGTTGGTGTGACAATTTGTGTGACACCTTTGCTTGTCCAACTTATATGATGTGTTTGCCATGCCAAATGATCTTCAATTGTCCTGATTTTTATTGTGATGCATATTATGGATGTTGTGATTGCTCATGAATTTTATTGGAATTATGTGAATCATTTCTGATTTAATTGAGGTTTTTCATTCTGGTTGATCACTTTTGAGCTTTAAAATTGCCTTGAACTTCAATTGATCATGAAATGGATTTGGTAATTGATATTGAGATGAGACCTTTTGGATTGTTTCAAGATGTGTTTGAAGTTGATTCATGTTAATTTTCAGCTTCTGTTTTGAATTTTTCCTCAACCTTTGACCCTAGGCTTTGACCTAGTGGTTTGCCTCTCACATTTGAGCTTTGATTTCAGGTTGAACATCCAAGTTCCATGGTTGTTGATGCTCCATCATTTAAGCATTGATGTTTGCCTTTGATTACTAACATTGTTTGTTTTTGTAGGTTGATGGTAACTCATTTGAGTTGGCCTTTTGGCTTATACATTTTGTACATTGGGATTGTCTGGTGCTTATTAACTGTTATCTGTTTGTCTGAACATTGTACTGATTTGTCTGATGTTTCCACAGGTACTTAAGTTGCTTTAAGTTCATTGTGAATTTTGCTTTGCTTGGTTGCTTAACCACTGAGGTATAACTCCTTTGACTTCATGTAGTCTGGAAGACCTGTCCTGTTATGTGGGCAGGCACCTGTCTGAAGCCCTCCTTAAGAGGCAATGCTTGTGAATGTTTACTTTTGTGCCAAGCAGGTAAAGTCCTCTTATGAGGCAATTGGCAGATAAAAGAGATGTGTAATCCATCTCCTGCTACTCAGTGTGTCATTCACTTTGCTCACACAACTTGTGTTGATGCATTGTGGATAATACCCCAAGATCAATGTTGTGTCAGTCATCTGTGGAAAAGAGTTCCTACATTCTGAACTCCCACACTTTCATTTGTATGAAGCTCTCCCAGGCCAGGGATAAGAGCTGTGAGGTCTTACTCTCACTTCCTATTTCCTCTGCTTCACCCTAACTCTCAATGTTAGGGTTAAGAGCTAACTACACCCGATTCCAGTTGGCTTGTGTTTCACAGCCTAACCTTGTATGAGCCCAATTGTTTGCATATAGCGTGTGTGCTTGCTTGGTGTGCTCGTATGTATTTGCCTGTGATGTTTAGGATAGCTTGCTTCCTGTGCAAGTTAGGTAGAAACCTTAACATAGGGATCGTATGCATGATAACTTCTAGGCTCGAGTCGTAGTCTCCCTAGTAGTTTGTGTCTCCCTTTGTATCTGGTTAGGCTAGTCCTTTTTCCCTGTGTAGGGGAACTACGTCGCCCTGATCCTCATACCAGATGAGGTACGTAGGCAGGAGATGAGTTGATCTCTCTGGGCACCCTTTTTCTTTTGCAACCCCTTTGTGTGTGTTTGGAGCCTGACGTAAGTCCAGCGATTGGCAGTTGGTTTCCTGTGTCTTGTTTGCTTGTTGGAGTCTGACGTAAGTCCAGCGATTGGCAGTTGGTTTCCTGTGTGTGTGTTTGTTGGTTCGGAGTCTGATGTAAGTCCAGCGATTGGCTTTCGGTTTCCATGTTTGCCTGTTTGTGTTGGAGTCTGACGTAAGTCCAGCGATTGGCGGTCGATTTCCTGTGTGGTTTTGTTTGGCGTGCGTTAGCCGAGCTACGAGTGCTCTGATTCTTCTCCAATCAGAGAAGATACGTATGCATAGGATGCGATATCCTAGCGAGCACGTTTCCCCCTGTCCCGAACTACGTCGACTCTGATGTCTGTGCCTTACAGACTACGTAGGCCCAGGATGCGATATCCTGCCGAGTTAGTTTCTCTTGTTTTCTTGTGTTTCCTTCCTTCTTGTGCAGTGTTTTGAGCAGTTATCTAGCAACCTGTCTTCTATCCTTTCTGAGCGTGGATCCCGTCGAGTACGACGGATGCGTAGGGGTGCTAATAACTTCCCTTCGCATAACCGACTCCCGATCCCATCTCTCTTTGGTCGCGAGACCATGTCATTTCCAGGTTTACTTCGAGCGTTTCCTTTCCCTCTTTTGGGATAAATAACGCACGGTGGCGGCTCTGTTTGTTTTGTTTTTCCCGCCGGTTGTTTTTCGCGGATGCGACAGCTGGCGACTCTGCTGGGGATATCCTGAAGTTGACCTCCTGCTGGTCCATCTTCCCTAAGCGAGTCACTCCTAGCGTTCTCTAGGATAGTTTAGGTTGCTTGTGTTGCTCTATTTATTGCATTTATGATTATTATGTTGTGTATATGTTTGCATAAATGTTTGCATGCATCATACTATCATCGTGCTGTCTTCTGTACAGGTGGTTCCTCTGATTTGGGGTGGGTGTTCAGAGTGGGGCTAAAACCCAGGCCCGAGTATACACCTAGGATAAGCGTGATCTCGTGTTGCCTCTCATGTTAGGTCAACATGTTTTTGGCAACGTGACATACCACAAGTCGGACGAGGTTTATTTGAGAGTGCTCTTCCTTTGTGGAGTATCCACTTTGGTTGATTCACCTCATTTGAGCTGTTGACTTCGGTGACCGATCTTTCCCGGATCTTTGGTTTAGAATATTTTAAGAGAGCTACAACGGCACACCCGAAAGGGCAAACCTGTTGAGTATCTTTGCCCGATTGTCGAGACCATTATCAGCCTTAGGATGACCTGATTAGAATTCACCTGTGAGGGGAGGGTTGATTCTTACAGATGCGTGTTCTGATAGTGACTAATGGTTCAGTTATTGATCAGAGTCCTATTTATAAGTCGGATTTATGGATTTATTTCTGAGACGCCGGAGTTCTGTCCGTGGTATTTATCAGTGGGGATCCGTTTATTTCAGGATTCCCTGGGCTGGTTCAGAGGGTCTTGTGGTTATCTGTTCAGAGGATCTCTGGTGATGATGGTGATATATCCTCCGTTCCGTTTATTTCAGAACCCCAAGTCGGATTTGTGGTCACTCAGTACCTCAGATGGTTGTGATCAGTTTAGAGACTGGGGCTTTTGTACAGTTGATGATCAGATGACTTGGAGGATGGCACAGTGCATTGCATTCATACATCAGCATCATTCACATTTTGCATTTATCTGCATCTAACACATGTTTATCCATACGCAAGGGACATTCTTGATCGAGATCCTGGTTGAGAGACTTCTTTGATCCAGACATGAGGACCGGCTTGAAAGATGACGTCGTCTACAGTTTCTTCGATCCAGAGATTGGTGTGTTGAGAGATACGATAGCATTGATTACCCCTGACCATGTGGGGATGTTCCGTGAGGCATACAGTGGTATTCTGAAGTCGGTTTTCAGGCTCACAGACAGTGACAGGAGTGCCATCCATACTTTTCTCCAGTTCTATGACCCGGGCTTGAGATGCTTCGTGTTCCCGGATTACTTGTTGGGACCCTTGATGGAGGACTATGCCTGCATCCTGGGTATCCAGATTAGAGATCAGATTCCGTTCTACGTCACTAAGGGGGAGCCTGATGTTGCTGAGATCTCTCGTGCTCTTTATTTGAGCCCAAAGATGATTAAGGGGGGTTTGAAGGAGAAAGGAAAGTTGCCTGGTTTTCATCTGAGTTTCTTGGAGGCTAAAGCCAAGGAGCATGCTGCTTTGGGTAATTGGAGGACCGTCTGTGCTTTGATTGCTGTGAGCATTTATGGAATCATCCTGTTTCCTAATCAGAAGAACTTTGTGGACATTAATGCTATCAGGTTGTTTATGCAGAGGAATCCCATTCCTACCCTGGTTGGGGATGTTTACTACTCGGTCCATAATCGGAACGAGAAGCGGCGTGGGGGATTGATCAGATGTTGTGCTCAGTTGTTGTACAAATGGTTCATGGGGTATTTGCCTTCCAGAGGTGCCTTTGCTTTTCTTAACCCTACTGTCAAGTGGTCATTCAGGTTGATGGGTTTGCGAGCCAAGGACATAGCTTGGACTCACAATGGTATGGCTGGACGGGATTTCATTTACAGTTGTGGGAGTCTTCCCAATGTGCCTCTTATAGGAGTTCAAGGTTGCATTAATTACAACCCGGTGCTTCTTAGGAGACAGATGGGGTTTGCTGTGGAGGGTCCTCCTCTTGGACGAGAGGTTCAGGAGTCTTTTTACTTCCCAATTGAAGGTAATCCGACAAAGTTGAGGCAAGTTTCTGATGAGTGGCGTGACATTCAGAGAAAGGGCAAGGTTCCTTTTGGTAAGGTTAACAGCAGGTCTTTTCCTCCATTTGATGATTGGCTTAGGAAGAGGATTGAGCTCACACATCTACCATTTCCTGGAGGTGATCCTTGGTGTCCTTTGATTGAAGGGCCATGTTCTTTTGTCAGCATGGAAGAGTTTCTTGAGATGAAGAAAGCTAGAGATCAGTTGCGAGCAGAGAAGGCTGAGTTGGAGATGAGTGTTGCTAGAATTCAGATGGCTAATCAGGAAATAAGAGGGAGAATAGAAGACCAGGATAAGAGACATGCCATGGAAGTGAAGCGCTTTGAGATAGACACCGCTTATTACCGCAAGGTCAGCCAAGCATTGGAGTCGTCTACAAAGGAGCACGACATCACCAAGGAGAGGTTGGCTAGAGCTTCGAAGGTCATCGAAGATGAGAAGAGGAGACAAATCCTTGTAAGGGATCAGAGAGATGCTAGAGTCAGAGTCCTTATCGCCGAGTGGGAAGCAAAGTTGAAGACTAAGGAAGAAGAGAACGTGAAGATTATTGCCGAGAGAGATCACTACAATGCTGAGAGAGATCATTAATTCCGACAGATGAAGATTCACCAGAAGGAGATAGGGAGATTGCAGCAGGAGAACACTGAGCTTAGGTTCACGGTGAAGTTTACCAAGATGGTTGATGATGCAGAGCCGTCTGTGGGACCTCCTTCAGTGTAGATCTTTCTCATTTGTGTGGATTACCGTCAGGCCTGTTGATGGAATTCACTTGCTTGTATTTTCTTTCTGATTCTGGAGAATTGTATTTGATTTTTATCAGACTCGATGTATGACTCTCGCACATATGGTGTGCTTTTGATATACAGTGGTTATTTTCATTCAGTGATCGGTCTTCAAGTTTTATTTGCTTTGCCATTGCTGCACTCACATAGCACACATGGTTGGGTGGTATCTTTGCTAAATCGTAATTCTCTGCACTGTATGTCAAAATCAATCGATGAATGTCAGAATATTGCTGCCGGATTACTATCTGTCTTGATGAAACCAGGATCGAAGCACAGAGTGTTCCTCATATGGATAGACATTGCATTCATGCATGAATCATAATAACTTGTCTTCTATTTTGCAGGTGTCAGTTTCTAACGTGCTTGATTGTTTCAGGAATCATTGCTCGTGCGCGTAGAATCATTCCTCTGCACACAACCCGTCCACACAGATACTTTACCAGACGCAACACACCCAGGCTGATGGATCTACCCAACGCAGATTTTCTTGAACTGAAGGAGAAAATGAATGAACTGATTAATGTCATGCAAGGGTTTGCCGTGGCGCAAAAAGCACTTGCTGATAAAATGGAGAAGCTCGAGCGGGCTTCAGCTGCCAACAGTGGTGTCAACTTGGAGGGTGTCTCCAACCATGGCCTTGGTGGTTCCAGGGATGGAGGAGATCTCGGAAAAAAGACAACTGCGGGCGTGGTGATCAATAATGGGGGTGGTTTTGGTGCTTCCACAAGTGGTAGACCAGGTCTGATGGGCAACAATATGAAGGATAGCTTGTTTCCTCCTTTCTTCGGGGCTGAGGAGGATAGAGAGGAGGACAGAGAAGCAGATCAATTCTCCATGTTGAATGAACAATTTGGCCAATACGGTGTCCAACCGCCAAACAAAGAGATTCAGGTGCTGGCGGAGAAGATAAGGGCTCTTGAAAGTCATGCTACTCTGGGGTTTGTTAATATGTCTAATTTGGGGCTGGTTGAGGGGATTGTGATTCCACAAAAGTTCAAAGCGCCCGCGTTTGACAAGTATAATGGGAGTTCTTGCCCAGAAACTCACCTCCAGGCCTTCGTCCGTAAGATTTCTGCTTATACAATGGACCAGAAGCTTTGGATGTACTTCTTCCAGGACAGTCTGTCTGGAGGGTCTTTGGAATGGTATACCAAGTTGAAATCTTCGGATATCAAAAGCTGGCAAGATCTCGGTGATGCATTCTTTAAACAGTACCAGTTCAACGCTGACATGGCTCCTAGTCGTACCCAGGTGCAGGGTATGTCTCAGAAGCCTAGTGAGGGGTTTAAGGAATATGCACAGAGGTGGAGGGAGTTAGCTGCCCGAGTTCAACCACCGTTGGTACACCGAGAAATGTCGGATCTGTTTATGGGTACCCTTCAGGGGACATTTGCAGAAAGGATGGTTGGATGCCCGGCTACCAATTTTGCTGATATAGTAGTGGCTGGAGAAAGAATTGAAAGTTGGTTGAAGTTGGGGAAGATACAGGGTAACGCTTCGTCATCTGGATCGAAGAAGCCCTTTGGAAACGGTAAGAGGAAGAAGGAGGGTGATACAAGTGCCGTGTATGCTTCAATAGGACAGAGTAGGGATCGTTACTACCAGCACACTACTGCGGTAACCATTCCTACTGATAATCAGCCTGCACAACAACAACATCAACAACCGCAACAACAACGGCAGCCATTTCAACAGAGACCGCAGAGGGCTGGGTATCAGGTGAGAGGACGAATGAATGATCGTCAATTCGATAGACCACCTGTGACCTATTCATTCTTGTTGAAGAAGTTGAAGGACTTGGGGTTGGTCCAGCTGAGGACGTTGGCTCCGTTGAGACCTGATCAGTGGCCTCCCAGTTTTGATGAGAACGCCAAATGTGAATTTCACTCAGGTGCCCCTGGACATAACGTAGAAAATTGTAAAGTTTTTAAGCATGTGGTTCAGGACTTGGTGGATTCTAAGGCAATCAATTTTGCACCGTCTCCAAATGTGAATGGTAATCCCATGCCAGCGCATGGTCAAATGGGGGTGAATGCAATCTCTGAAGAGGGCAAAATCGGGCTGATAAGTGTGGACCAGTTGAAGACTCCGTTGGCTGAGGTCAAAAGACAATTGTTGAAGAGTGGGGTCTTCCCGGGTTGTGATGATTGTTGTGTTGCGTGCACTGTTGCTATCAATGGGTGTGTTTCCTTGAGGGAGGTTGTCCAGAGGCTGATGGATGAGGGAAGCCTCAGATTTGAGAAAGTGGATTCGGGGAAGGAAGATGTCTCCACCATAACCATCTACTTCGAGCCGGTTGATTTGTCAACGCTGGCCGATGCGGCTCCAGTTACTATCACGGTACCTGGGCCAATTCCTTATGACAAAGATGACGTCGTGCCGTGGCATTATGGTGGGGAAGTATATTGTAATGGGGAGAAGTTAGATGATCAGACTGCAGGTGAAACCACTGTTTCAAAGGTGGATAATGCTGGACCTAGTGGTTTCACTCGCAGTGGAAGGTTGTTTGCACCGGACGCCTTGAGGAGTGGGGATGGAGAAAAAGAAAAGAAAGAAAAGGCCGGGGCTTTAGCCAGGGCACGAGGGAAACAAGTGATAAATGAAGGTACTCCTGTGGTGACACCGGCGCCTGGTGGGTCAGAGAAAGAACTTGATGATGAAGCTGAAGAATTTCTGAGAATCATCAAGAAGTCAGAGTACAAGCTTGTTGACCATTTGCAACAAACCCCATCCAAAATCTCAATCTTGTCGTTGCTGCTAAGCTCCGAGGGGCATAGGGAGGCTTTATTGAAGATACTAAGGAGAGCCTATGTTCCCTAGGAGATAACAATTAATCAGTTGGAGACGGTGGTGTCTAATGTCAATGCCAGACATGGACTGGGTTTCACCGACCTTGATCTAACTGTGGATGGGCGGAATCATAATAAGGCTTTGCACATTGCTATGGAATGTAAAAGAGCCGTGCTTTCACATGTGTTGGTTGATACCGGTTCGTCTTTAAATGTGTTGCCAAAGAAAGCCCTGGCGAAGCTGGACTATGAAGGGTTCATTTTGACGCCCACTGACCTGATAGTGAGAGCTTTCGACGGTTCGAAACGGGCTGTGTTCGGGGAAGTGGAGCTCCCGGTGAAGATCGGGCTTGAGGTGTTCAAGTCGGTATTTTATGTCATGGATATTCAGCCAGCATACAGTTGCCTGTTGGGTCGCCCATGGATCCATGTTGCTGGGGCAGTGACTTCGACTTTGCACCAGAAACTAAATTATATCTGGGATGGGCAGGTCGTCACCGTTTGTGGAGAGGAGGATATCTTCGTCAGCCACCTATCATCGTTCAAGTATGTTGAAATGGACGGTGAGATATGGGAAACGCCGAGTCAAGCATTCGAAACCGTCAAGGTGGAGAATGCTCTTTTTGCCAAAGAAGAGGAGAAGCCGTCCATTTCTTCGTATAAGCAGGCTGCTGAAGTGGTGAAGAGTGGGGAAGCTCCAGGTTGGGGGATGATGATGGACATCGCCGCCAAGAAAGACCGATTTGGAGTGGGTTATCAGCCGGGCCGAGGCTCGTCTGGACAAGATAGAGGACGTCGTCCGTCATTCACGTTCACCAGTGCTGGAATGCTGGATCCAGATCACATCTGTATGATGGGTGAAGAAGTCGATAGTGATTGTGAGATTGATCAATGGATAAAGCTGTGCATACCAGGGATGGAAGTTCAGAACTGGAAGGCCGAAAAGATCATCACTGTCACTCTACTGGAAGAGTAATATTTTCTATTTTCAATTTTATTTGCATGGAAACCATACGTTTTGCCCGAAACGTAATGGTTCATTGTAAGGGCCACCTCATGTTTCATTTTGCAGTATTTGCATCAAGTAATAAATGGATGTTTTTCATTAAAAGCGGTGTTCCCTGTTTTTCATTTATTTTTGCAGTTTAAAAACAAAAATAAAAATGGCAATGTTTTCATTTTCCTTTTTAAATTGTCTCGCTCCGGTTCTAAAGCAATGCATGAATCAACATTCATGCAGATGCGTTATTTCTCCGGATCTCATTGATAACAATCCTATTACACCCTCATATGACTTTGACAATCCGATCTATCATGCCGAAGAAGAAGGCGAAGAAGATTGTGAACTGCAAGAGGAATTAGCCAGGTTGTTGAAACAACAGGAGAAGGTGATTCAGCCGCACGAGGAGCAAGTTGAGATTGTGAATCTGGGTACCGACGAGGTCAGAAAGGAAGTGAAAGTTGGGGTTGCTTTGGAGCCGAGTGTTAAAAGCAGAATGGTAGCATTGTTGAAAGAATATGTCGATATCTTCGCCTAATCTTATCAAGATATGCCAGGGTTGGATACCGATATCGTTGTGCACAAGTTACCGTTGAGAGCAGATTGTCCTCCAGTGAAGCAGAAGTTGCGCAGAACTCGACCCGGGATGGCCATGAAAATTAAAGAGGAAGTGCAGAAGCAGTGGGATGTTGGTTTCCTTGCTGTCACCAATTATCCGCCTTGGGTCACAAATATTGTGCCGGTCCCGAAGAAGGATGGGAAGGTAAGAATGTGTGTGGATTACCGGGATTTGAACAGGGCTAGCCCGAAGGATGATTTCCCACTACCTCACATTGATGTGTTGGTAGATAATACAGCTCAGTTCTCGGTGTTTTCCTTCATGGATGGCTTTTCTGGCTATAATCAAATCAAAATGTCGCCAGATGATATGGAGAAAACAATGTTCATCACACCATGGGGCACTTTCTGCTATAAGGTGATGCCATTTTGTCTCAAGAACGCCGGTGCTACTTATCAGAGAGCCATGGTGACTTTGTTTCATGATATGATTCATTATGAAATCGAATGCTATGTTGATGACATGATAGCAAAGTCCCAAACAGAAGAGGGGCACTTGGTAGATCTGGCCAAGTTATTTGACCGGCTGAGACAATTCAGACTAAGGTTGAATCCGAATAAGTGCACTTTCGGAGTGCGGTCCGGTAAATTGTTGGGGTTCATTGTAAGTGAAAGAGGAATCGAGGTTGATCCTGCTAAAGTAAAAGCAATACGAGAAATGCCTGAACCGAGAACAGAGAAAGAGGTTCGTGGTTTCTTAGGTAGATTGAACTATATTTCACGATTCATATCTCATCTAACAGCCACGTGTGAACCCATATTCAAGTTGTTGAGAAAAGATCAAACGGTCAGGTGGAATAGTGATTGCCAAGCGACATTTGAAAAGATAAAAGAGTATTTGCAGGAGCCTCCGATTCTGATGCCTCCTGCGGAGGGACGACCGTTAATCCTGTACTTGACGGTCCTCAAGGGGTCTATGGGGTGTGTATTGGGGCAACATGACGAGTCTGGTCGAAAAGAGCATGCCATATACTACCTTAGCAAAAAGTTTACCGACTGTGAAACAAGATATTCACTGCTCGAAAAAACATGTTGTGCTTTGGTCTGGACTGCTCGCCGACTGAGGCAGTATATGTTGGTTCATACCACTTTATTGATTTCCAAGATGGATCCAATCAAGAACATTTTTGAGAAACCAGCATTGACCGGACGGGTTGCGAGATGGCAAATGATTTTGACTGAATATGATATCCAGTATACCTCTCAGAAAGCAATTAAGGGGAGTATATTGTCTGATTACCTCGCCCAGCAACCCATTGAGGATTATCAACCAATGAAGTTTGAATTCCCTGATGAGGACATCATGTTTCTAAAATCGAAGGATTGTGAGGAACCCATCCCGGAGGAGGGGTCTGACCCTGAATCTGAATGGATTTTGATGTTTGATGGGGCCGTTAACGTGAATGGTAGCGGTGTTGGTGCTGTTTTGGTTACGCTGAAAGGGTCCCACATTCCATTTGCTGCCCGGCTAACATTTGAGTGCACCAACAACGTGGCTGAATACGAAGCTTGTATCTTGGGGATTGAAGAGGCGATTGATTTGAGAATCAAGAACCTTGTTATATATGGAGATTCGGCTTTGGTTGTGAATCAGGTTAACGGAAAATGGTATACGCATCAATCTCATATAATTCCATACCGCGATTATACGAGGAGATTGTTGACGTTTGTCACCAAGGTAGCATTGCATCATGTGCCTAGAGAAGAGAATCCTTTAGCAGATGCTTTGGCTACTCTGGCCGCCTTAATTAAGGTGCAGTGGTGGAATCAATTCCCCAGTGTTGAGGTGGGACGTCTGGATAGACCGGCTTATGTGTTTGCTGTTGACACAACGCCTGATGATGAGAAGCCGTGGTATTATGATATCAAGCGCTATCTGGAGACCCAGGAGTATCCTGAGGGAGCATCCAAGAAGGACCAAAAGACTCTGCGGAGGTTGGCCATGGTGTTCTACTTGAATAAGGATGGGGTTTTGTACAAGCTGAATTTTGATTGGGTCTTGCTCAGATGTGTTGATGATAAAGAAGCAAGCCAGTTGATGAAAGAGGTTCACGAGGGGTCGTTCGGCCATGCCAGTGGGAATGCAATGGTGAAGAAGCTGTTGAGGGCAGGTTATTACTGGATGACAATGGAGGCTCAATGTTTCAATTTTGTGCGGAAATGTCATAAATGCCAGATTTATGCTGACAGGGTGCACGTGCCTCAAAATCCGTTGAGTTTGATGTCGTCTCCGTGGCCGTTTGCTATGGGGGGCATTGATATGATCGGAAAGATTGAGCCGACGGCTTCGAATGGACACCGGTTCATATTGGTGGCTATTGATTACTTCACCAAGTGGGTGGAAGCAGCCTCTTATACAAACGTGACGAAGCAGGTCGTCGCCAGATTTCTGAAGAGAGACATCATTTGCAGATATGGGGTTCCCGAAAGAATCATTACTGATAATGGTTCTAATCTCAATAATAAGATGATGGCAGAACTGTGCCGGGAATTCAAGATCGAGCATCACAATTCTTCTCCTTATCGTCCGAAGATGAATGGGGCGGTTGAGGCAGCCAATAAGAATATAAAGAAGATTGTGCAAAAGATGGTCGTGACCTATAAAGATTGGCATGAGATGTTGCCATTTGCATTGCATGGGTATCGAACTTCAGTACGTACATCTACTGGGGCAACGCCTTTCTCGCTTGTGTATGGGATGGAAGCGGTGCTACCGGTTGAGGTTCAAATTCCCTCTTTGAGAGTCCTGATGGATGTGAAATTGCAAGAGGCTGAATGGGTAAAGACCCGGTATGAAGAGTTAAGCCTGATTGAGGAAAAGAGGCTGGCGGCCATTTGTCATGGGCAGTTGTACCAGCAGCGGATGAAGCGTGCTTTTGACCGAAAGGTGCGACCTCGTGTGTATCATGTAGGAGATATGGTATTGAAAAGGATCCTTCCTCCTCAAAACGATCGTAGGGGCAAGTGGACACCCAACTATGAAGGTCCATTCGTGGTCAAGAAGGTTTTCTTTGGCGGAGCCTTGTTGTTGACGACCATGGACGGCGAGGACTTTCCATCCCCTGTGAATGCGGACGCAGTTAAAAAATACTTCGTATAAGAGACCCGCTGGACGAAAAGAACGAAAGAGTCCAGGCAAAAAGGGGCATCCCGGCGAACCAAAAAAAAAAAAAAGGAGAAAGGTTCGGGCAAAAATTAGGGATAAAAAGGAAAAAATGTACGCCCGGCAGGTCGAAAACCCCACAAGGGCGGCTTGGGCAAAAAAGGGTATCCCGGTGGACTGAAAACCCGAAAGGGCGGTCCAGGCAAAAGAGGGATTGAAACGAACAATTGCGTCTGGCATGATCGTTTGCGCTTTGGTTAAGGCATCAGGATAATCCCCGACAGGGATCAGTCGGAAACGTCTTGTTCAGAAGGCAGAAGGTACGGAGAGGCTGAGGACATATGGGGTGTAACCGAGTTGGAACTCGATGTGATCACTGTTTCACATTGCCATTAGGATAGATTTTCCTTTTGTGCACAATTACCTCTTTCCAGGAATTGCTTCCTTTGTATTGCTCAGTTTGAGCCACACCTTTTCAATCAATAAAATGCATATTCAGTCAAATAATTTTGTTTTTGTTTTCATTACCGCTTTGATTGCAAAAACATCCATTTATTTTGATAAAGAATCTCTGCATTTCGAAACATGGAGATCCCTCCCAATGCATGTTTATAAGATTGAAAACTTGAAATCTTATTTGAAAGGTTGAGTGACCCGGGTGTTGAAATTTTGGCACGCCTGGGGCACGTTTTTATCCGACGATCTCTTTTGCAGGTGTTAGATATTTTCACTCACTTGCAGGTTGGGATGTGAAGCCTTTTGACAAAGGATCCCCACAGAGTCCAATCAGGGATTGAAGAATGGTGAAAAGACGACGAAAGATGTGTGGCGATCCTGGATATTAATCAAGAAGACTCTTCAAAGTCTGAGTATTGGAAAGTTGGTATACATCCACGGAGTTCGATCTCCGTAGAGTACGGAGAAGTCAAGGATACAAGGTGATGAATCAGAAAAGTCCAGACGATTCTGGGAGCTCTCAAAAGTGGAAAGCTGACACTGGATTTGGATGTTGAATACCAGGGCTCGACGAGTCGACGGGTGTTTTGTGCCAGAATTTCCTGGTTTCCCCAAGCAGAGGCGAAATTGTTATCTCCCCAGCAGATTCAAGGTCTGTGTCTTCCCTAGCAGGGTCGGGATGGTTATCTCCCCAGTAGGTTTTAGATCGATGTTTCCTCAGCGGCCAGGCCTGAAGGTTGCTATTTCCCCAGCGAAGGTGTCCGTTGCTGGCTTTTCCCCCAGCAAGTCAGAGACTGTTGTTTTCCCCGCAAAGTGCGGTGGTGGTTTCTTCCCCAGTGAAGTCCCCAAGCGGGTTGGGTGCAGAGGAGGTTATCCCTAGTGAGGGTGGCCTATTTCCCAGCAGCAGTGTTATTCCCCAGCAGGGTGGAGGTTGGAGTGTTAGTTGGTTCCTCAGTAGAGTGCCTCGAGCTCCCCAGAAGAGTCCCTTGAGGGGGATACTTTTTATGCATTCATCATGTAGATAAGCATAGCATATTGCATAGCTAATTGTGTAGCATTTCTATGATTATGGAGCATTACGCTTAAAAATCATCAGCATGCATAAGCATTGCAAGCATAAGCTAGTCTCAAGCCGTGGTTATTGTTTGAGAGGTGGTTTCGCCCGAGGGCGAAGATGTTACTCTGAGGAGTTTGGCATCGTGATTTTGAATCAACAATATTCCCCAGTAGTGCGATATTGGAGGAAGGGTTTCTATCGTGCGGAGATGGAAATGCTAATCAAAGAAGTTTCGGGATCCAAGAAAAGAACAAAAAGAAGAGTAAAGAGAGAAAAATCCCCAGCTGAGCGCAATTTGTTCGTTTGCTAGGGTTGAATAGAGGATAGCACGCTCATGGCTTGTTATCCCCAACATGGGTTGTGGGCACGTATGCCGCCTCATCTATCATCATCCCTTATTTCTACCGATGCTGACAGGCCAGTTTTCGATTTTCAGATCGAAGAAGTTTCCGACGTTCAGGTCGAAGAACTTGTGGCCTTCAGGCCAGTTTCCGATTTTCAGGTCGAAGAACTTGTGGCACTCAGGCCAGTTTCCAATTTTCAGATCGAAGAAGTTCCCGGTGTTCAGGCCGAGGTGGGTATTCAGATCAGTTTCCGATTTTCAGATCGAAGAAGCTTCCGAAGTTCAGATCGATGCAGCTTGCGGCACTCAGGCCAGCTTTCCGGTATTCAGACCGAAGTGGCGTTCAGGCCAGTTGTTGGGCATTCAGGCCAATCTCCCTGTATTCAGACCGATATCAATACTCTCATATTCTGATGCTTAGTATTCAGACTGATGGGCAGCGTTCCGGCCATGGTTACCCCTGTGTTACCATTTATTTTGGTATCCAGGTCAAATTTCTGTTCGGTATTCAAGCCGACTTTCTCTGTACCAGACGGATTTTTCTTTTAAGATCATTTCTTTGCCGATTCTGACAGGCATTGTTAATTATTTCCCATTAGAGTGCAAATTGTTCGTCCGTTCTTGGTATTCAATCACTCTTCACCTGATCATCTGAAAACCGAGGCTGTTCATATCGACAGGTTCACAGTGGATTGAATAGGGGCAGCTGTAACACCTCAAAATTTGCCTTCCTCTCTTGGGACTAGCTTAGCATATTGCATCTCATTTTTAGGGCATTAGGCATTACATCTTTGCATATCATGTGAAGTAAGCAAGTCATCCTCCTAAGTCTTTCTCAGAAGATGGAGAGGTTAAGAGATGCAAGCCTGAGGATCTCATAAATTGGTCACTAATCATCTGAGGGTTTGTGCTTCAATTAGGGTTTCTTGATTCCTCAAGGAGATTGAGTATTATCTTGGTTGAAGTGGTACATCTCCATCATCATGGTTTTATCATCACTAAGAGGTTCATTGTGCCTGATCATGTGCTTTGGGATTAGGGTTTTGACCTCTGGTCAACCCTAATCAGTTGCATTCTAATAGGCAGGGTTTCTTAAGGAGATGAGTTCTTTAATGAGATGGAGATCATCATGTGATTTTATTGAGCTTGTATAATCTAGGGTTTTATTTTTGAGCCATTTCATCAAGTGGTAGAGGCTCAGAATCATCAGTGTATGTTCAAGTCATCTGTCAACCATAAGAAGTCAACTGCCAAGTCAACTATGGATTTGGAGGTGGGAAGTGGCTAGAAATAATTCATTCATGTTCAAACAAGTCTCATTTGACATTTCAAACATCAACATTGAAGAATTTAAAGTCAGGTCAAAACTTTCCAAAAATAGAAAGTGACCTATAATTTGAATTTGCCAAAAATGGAAAGGTTTTATCCTAACTTCAACTTCAAATTACATCATCAAAAAAGCTTCAAATGAAATTTTGTTGAACATGAAAGTTGTAGATCGTTCTCTCCCATTTCCAAAAAGTCTAAGATCATCAATTTCTCATGTGTGGTTAAGGAGATATCATCAAAACTTGACAAAGTGTACATGGAACTTAAAATGAGCATAACTTCTCAACCAAAACTCCAATTTGAGTGGCTATTTTTGCATATTGATCCTTGTAACATGTATTTTCCAAGCATGGCATCACTTGACATAAAATCCCATTTGCATGGCATTGGTTCAATCATGAAGATTTTTGTGGAAAATTGCATAAACTCATTTTGGTGTAACATGAGCATACCAAATCATTTCCAAAGTGTGCATGGGAAGTTTTTAAGTGGATTATGGGCCAGAACATGCACTGTTCACGTGCATGGAGGTGCATGGAGCATGAAACTCATTTTTTGCATAAACACCACAAACTCACTAATCATATTTGCATTTGCCTTAAACCATCCCTAAACATGATTAGCATTGAGTATAAAGCTTTAATCATAACTGTTTTCATCACAATTACCAATTCTAGATCTAGATTTCACAAATTCTCAAAATTTTCTCTCACTTTTTTCTCCAAAATTCTTCAAACACAAGCACTTTCCATTGATCATTTCATCACCCTGAGCTATAATTGAGCACATTTGCACGTGGAAACAGAGGAAATCGTGCCTGTTTTGTTCATGTTCAAGGTGTGAAGCTTCCATGGCAAGAGAAGATTGAGCAAGATTCGTGTGCATTCAAGCCTCCATTTCATCATCACTTACTTCAAGAAGCACATTGGAGAATAATTGGAACATCAAGGACCTTGGAAACACGTGATTTTAGTTGCTGCTCATCAAGACGTAGGTTTTTTGACCTCTTTAATTTTGCAATTCATTATGCCTATCATGTAGATCTTTTAATGGTGATAAACCTGAGCTTTGAATGGAGTGATTTGGTGTTAAATTGAGTTAGATCCATGCATTTGAAGTTTTGATGATAAACTTTAATTCCTTCGATCCATGCGTTTGATGTTGTTTCTTGATGAAATATTCATGGATTCTTGTTGTATGATGCATGATAAGTTGAATGATGTGTTCATTTTTTATTTCTGAAGCATTTGATTTTTCTGGAAAAATGTTGGATGAAGATCTTCATCGTGTTCATCATGTTCATACACATTGCCAATTTTCCTGCAAATTTTCTTGCAAAACGCATAGGCTTTCCTGCGAATTCATCCACGAGTTCATGTGGATTACCTGCGGATTTTTGAATCCATGCAGGAGCGCGCGTTAGGGCTAGATCCAAAGCACAGTCGTTTTGACTGTAGTGCGTGTTTGTAGTTTCAAATTGTCACCCTGTTCGATCCTTGGCCAGCGCTTTATTTCAAAATGCTTCACATTATTTTCCATTTTCCCTCCATGATTCCATATGCTTGCTTCATACATTTTTTTAATTTTCCTCATCTTGCAAAAATCATATCAATTTGAAAATTAATCCAAATTCATCCCAATTTTTTGCATTATGTTTCATTTTCTGTCTATTATTTTTTGATCATTAATTCCAAAATTGTGCTTGGCTGGATTACATTTTGTGCTAGGGTATGTGAGCATGTATGCATTTTGTACCTTGCCTTGCTTATTCATTTGTGAAATGCTGGTCTTTGATCCAATGAATCTGAAAATTTGCATGATGAAACTAGACTCATTGCTTGTCATTTTGGTGTTGATTTGGTAATTTTACCATTTATATTTCTGTTTTATGATCATTTTAAGTTGGTGTGACAATTTGTGTGACACCTTTGCTTGTCCAACTTATATGATGTGTTTGCCATGATCTCCAATTGTCCTGATTTTTTGTGTGATGCATATTACAGATGTTGTGATTGCTCATGAATTTTCTTGGAATTATGTGAATCATTTCTGATTTAATTGAGATTTTTCATTCTGGTTGATCACTTTTGAGCTTTAAAATTGCCTTGAACTTCAATTGATCATGAAATGGATTTGGTAATTGATATTGAGATGAGACCTTTTGGATTGTTTCAAGATGTATTTGAAGTTGATTCATGTTAATTTTCAGCTTCTGTTTTGAATTTTTCCTCCACCTTTGACCCTAGGCTTTGACCTAGTGGTTTGCCTCTCACATTTGAGCTTTGATTTCAGGTTGAACATCCAAGTTCCATGGTTGTTGATGCTCCATCATTTGAGCATTGATGTTTGCCTTTGATTACTAACCTTGTGTGTTTTTGTAGGTTGATGGTAACTCATTTGAGTTGGCCTTTTGGCTTATACATTTTGTACATTGGGATTGTCTGGTGCTTATTAACTGTTATCTGTTTGTCTGAACATTGTACTGATTTGTGTGATGTTTCCACAGGTACTTAAGTTGCTTTAAGTTCATTGTGAATTTTGATTTGCTTGGTTGCTTAACCACTGAGGTATAACTCCTTTGACTTCATGTAGTCTGGAAGACCTGTCCTGTTATGTGGGCAGGCACCTGTCTGAAGCCCTCCTTAAGAGGCAATGCTTGTGAATGTTTACTTTTGTGCCAAGCACGTAAAGTCCTCTTATGAGGCAATTGGCAGATAAAAGAGATGTGTAATCCATCTCCTGCTACTCAGTGTGTCATTCACTTTGCTCACACACCTTGTGTTGATGCATTGTGGATAATAGCCCAAGATCAATGTTGTGTCAGTCATCTGTGGAGAAGAGTTCCTACATTCTGAACTTCCACACTTTCATTTGTCTGAAGCTCTCCCAGGCCAGGGATAAGAGTTGTGAGATCTTACTCTCACTTCCTATTTCCTCTGCTTCACCCTAACTCTCAATGTTAGGGTTAAGAGCTAACTACACCCGATTCCAGTTGGCTTGTGTTTCACAGCCTAACCTTGTATGAGCCCAATTGTTTGCATATAGCGTGTGTGCTTGCTTGGTGTGCTCGTATGTATTTGCCTATGCTGTTTAGGATAGCTTGCTTCTTGTGCAAGTTAGGTAGAAACCTTAACATAGGGATCGTATGCATGATAACTTCTAGGCTCGAGTCGTAGTCTCCTTAGTAGTTTGTGTCTCCCTTTGTATCTGGTTAGGCTAGTCCTTTTTCCCTGTGTAGGGAAACAATGTCGCCCTGATCCTCATACCAGATGAGGTACGTAGGCAGGAGATGAGCTGATCTCTCCAGGCACCCTTTTTCTTTTGCAACCCCTTTGTGTGTGTTTGGAGCCTAACGTAAGTCCAGCGATTGGCAGTTGGTTTCCTGTGTCTTGTTTGCTTGTTGGAGTCTGACGTAAGTCCAGCGATTGGCAGTTGGTTTCCTGTGTGTGTGTTTGTTGGTTCAGAGTCTGATGTAAGTCCAGCGATTGGCTTTCGGTTTCCATGTTTGCCTGTTTGTGTTGGAGTCTGACGTAAGTCCAGCGATTGGCAGTCGGTTTCCTGTGTGGTTTTGTTTGGCGTGCGTTAGCCGAGCTACGAGTGCTCTGATTCTTCTCCAGTTAGAGAAGATACGTATGCATAGGATGCAATATCCTAGCGAGCACGTTTTCCCCTGTCCCGAACTACGTCGACTCTGATGTCTGTGCCTTACAGACTACGTAGGCCCAGGATGCGATATCCTGCCGAGTTAGTTTCTCTTGTTTTCTTGTGTTTCCTTCCTTCTTGTGCAGTGTTTTGAGCAGTTATCTAGCATCATATCTTCTATCCTTTCTGAGCATGGATCCCGTCGAGTACGACGGATGCGTAGGGGTGCTAATACCTTCCCTTCGCATAACCGACTCCCGATCCCATCTCTCTTTGGTCGCGAGACCATGTCTTTTCCAGGTTTACTTCAAGCATTTCCTTTCCCTCTTTTGGGATAAATAACGCACGGTGGCGGCTCTGTTTGTTTTGTTTTTCCCGCCGGTTGTTTTTCGCGGATGCGACACTGCTGTTTATCTATACTGTTAGTCTGACATGGCTGTATTTAAGCATAATTATTGTTTAGGCTTGTTTAGCATGTCCGGCTAAATAAACTTAGGTATCGGTATGTAAAGTAAGCGGAATAAAGGAATCAAAACGAAGTTGGTTTAAATTTATTTAAAGATATAGTCACTCTTTTTATGGTCTCAATTTACAGGGTTAATACCAAAGTTTTTTGTACGAGAGTAAAAGACATAAAGAAGTTAAAATCAATAGAACGACAATTTGAGCTTTTAACTGGACAGTGTAAATTGGACATTAATTTTAAATCAGGGCGAAAGCAATTTTTAGAGTTAATTAAATTCTAATCATTTTCAAAAAGTATTTTTAAAGGTTAAATGTGAGGACGAGAGTTAAGAATTTAAGTTTAATCATATAATCTAAGTCAACAGAGCGAGAGTTTGAGACGAGGGTGTTTAGATGGTTAGCATTTTCTTAAAAAGAGTTTCTATAGATTCTATTGTTTTCAAAAAGTGATTTTAGTTTTAACTAAATAGTGAGAGTGTACGTTAAGGTAAAATCATAGTCTATTCAACAGAGCGAGAGTTTGAGAAAAGATTTTTAATCAATAGTGTCTAATG
The DNA here is from genome assembly GCF_024323335.1 of Lathyrus oleraceus. NCBI lineage: Eukaryota > Viridiplantae > Streptophyta > Magnoliopsida > Fabales > Fabaceae > Lathyrus > Lathyrus oleraceus. Next base: position 230,816,835 of record NC_066580.1, on the reverse strand, counting down.
AAAGGACTTATTTTAAAACTAAGAAACCAATGAAGATTTGATTCCCTAATTACGACGAACTACATACTGATATCCGCGTTATTCGATATTTAATCTAAATCTTATTTTAGTTTTACTTTTCCCCCTAATCATCAAAGTATCATCCGCCTTAGCTTTACGAAGTAACCTTAGAAAATGGTATATCGATTCATAAGTCCCTGTGGGATCGATATCTTTTATTACTACGCGATTAGACTGTGCACTTGCAGTTAATACCCCAATAGACTCATAAAGTCGCGATCAAGTTTTTGGCGCCGTTGCCGGGGACTTTTATTTAGTCGATATCGTAACTCTTCTGTTACGCAGTAGAGACTAAGGCAATTTATTATTTTTCTTCTTGTTTTTCGTTTATTTGTATGCCACACACTCGCTCACAAGGCGAACCGTATTACTTAAGAATCAACGACGTTGAACGATATCTCCGAGTCTTATGACGAATTCGGGAGTATCGTGCTGCAAACAATCTTCCCCCAATCGAAATTCCTGATCTCAAAAATCTTCTTCCTTCGCCGATACCCGAGATGGCAGAACCAGCTCGTGCTCTTCGAGATTACGCCGCTCCATCGCAAGATGATCCGCATTCGAGTATTGCTCCACCCGCAATCGAAGCAAACAACTTCGAACTTAAACCTTCGCTGTTACAGGCAGTGCAACAGAATCAATTCTCTGGAAATCCTACCGAGGATCCAAACCTTCATTTATCCATATTTGTTCAATACGCTGATACTGTTAAAGCTAATGGTGTCACTTCAAAGGCAATTCGACTTCGTCTTTTTCCTTTCTCGTTAAGAGATAAAGCTAGAAGATGGCTTCAGTCTCTTCCTTCCAACTCAGTCACCACATGGAATGAGTGGAAGAAAGTTTTTCTTGCCCGATATTTTCCTCCAAGCAAAACAACTATTTTAAGAGCCCAGATAAATGGATTTAAACAGAAAGATAACGAGTCTCTTTTCGAAGCATGGGAAAGATACAAAGACATGATGAGACTTTGTCCACACCATGGTTTAGAGGACTGGTTAGTAATCCATACCTTCTATAATGGTCTCTTATACAACACAAGATTAACAATAGACGCCGCCGCAGGTGGTGCGCTTATGGATAAACCTTACGCTGACGCTTATCAACTTATTGAAAGCATGGCCCAAAACCATTATCAGTGGGGAAGCGACCGAACAATGGTAGAAAAACCTCAAACGAAAACTGGCATGTACGAGATAAGTAGCCTTGATCATGTTAATGCAAAAGTGGATGCTCTTGCCCAGAAAATTGAAAGTTTAAATGTATCACCTCCAGCCACCATGGTTGCTGTAACTCAAAATTGCGAAGTCTGTGGAATCCAAGGTCACACTCCTACAGATTGTCAACTCCTAACAGGAATCCCAGCAGAGCAGGTGAACTATGCTCAAGGAAATCCTTACTCGCATACCTATAACTCAAACTGGAAGAACCATCCTAATTTTTCATATAAGAGTAACAATGCCTTATACGCACCAGGACAAGCTCCCAATCAAGCCCCAGCTATACCTCCTGGATATCAAAAGTCGACCCAATCTACACCTAACAATAACGTTCCTAGGAAATCCAACTTGGAAATCATGATGGAGAACTTCATAGCTTCTCAACAGCAAACCAATAAAGATTTCTTAAACCAGAATGTACACACTAACGAACAAATTAAACAACTAGCAAGGAAAGTAGATGCCCTGGCTACCCATAACAAAATGCTGGAAACACAAATCTCACAAGTAGCTCAACAACAAGCGCCTACTGCTGCCCCAACTGGTACATTTCCTGGACAGCCCCAACCTAACCCGAAAAGCCACGCTCATGCAATTATATTAAGAAGTGGAACAGAGGTAAAAGGACCATCTGATCCAAGAATTGAAAACCAAAACTCTAAAAAGTCAACTGAAGAAGAAAATAAACCTAAGGAAAAGGAAGAGAGTAATAAGGAAACCGTAGAAAAGAAAGAACCTTATGTACCTCCACCGCCTTACAAACCACCTATCCCTTATCCTTAGAGGCTAATTAAAACCAAAGACGCGGGCCAATTTAAAAAATTTGTTGACCTACTGAAACAATTAAACGTCACCATTCCTTTCACAGAAGCTATTACACAGATGCCCTCGTATGCTAAGTTCTTAAAAGAAATTCTTTCTAATAAAAGGAAACTTGAAGATAGCGAAACAGTTACACTCACTGCTGAATGTAGCGCTATAATCCAGAATATGCCTCCTAAACTTAAAGATCCTGGTAGTTTCTCTATACCCTGTCACATAGGAAAATTTGTCATAGACAAAGCTTTATGCGATTTAGGAGCCGGTATCAGTGTTATGCCCTTGTCCATATGCAAGAGACTTGAAATGGGAGAATTAAGACCAACTAAAATGTCTATGCAATTAGCAGATCGTTCCGTTAGATATCCCGTAGGAATTCTTGAAAACGTTCCCGTGCGCATAGGTCAATTCTACATTCCAACCGATTTTATAATTATGGACATAAGAGAAGATGAAGTTACCCCCATTATATTGGGAAGACCTTTCTTAGCAACCGCCGGCGCTATCATAGACGTAAAACGAGGACGACTCACTTTCGAAGTAGGAGAAGAGAAAATTGAATTCATTCTTTCTAAATTTCTGAATGCACCTGCAATAGAAGACACATGTTACTTCATGGATATCATCGATGAATGCTTAAAAGAAACAGAATTAGAAAATGACGAATTGACTGACTGTCGTGTAGAAGACAGACTGAACCAATGCTTAGCAGTAACATCGGATCCTACGCAATGCCTTAAGAAACCTACCCTAGACCTGAAAACACTTCCCAAAAATCTGAGATATGAATTCCTAGACTCAGAACTTGAACGACCCGTGATAGTCAATGCAGACCTAGGAAAACTCAAAACCGAAAAACTCCTACATATCTTAAGAAAAATACCGACCGCACTAGGATATAACATCACCGATCTTAAAGGGATAAGTCCTTCTATTTGTATGCACCGCATCATGCTAGAAGAAGATTGTAAAACTTCTAGGGAACATTAGAGGAGATTAAACCCGATCCTGAGTGAGGTAGTGAAGAAGGAGGTAACGATGTTATTAGAGGCAGGTATCATATATCCTATATCCGATAGCAAATGGGTTAGTCCTGTACACGTAGTACCAAAGAAAGGAGGTATAACAGTTATCGAAAATGAAAAGGAGAAACTATAACCAAACGAATCGAATCGGGATGGAGAATGTGCATTGATTATAGAAAGCTAAACAAAGCAACCCGAAAAGATCATTTTCCTTTACCATTCATAGACCAGATGTTAGAACGATTAGCCAAACATTCTCATTTCTCCTATCTGGACGGTTACTCAGGCTTCTTTCAAATACCAATTCATCCTGATGACCAAGAAAAGACAATGTTCACATGTCCTTTTGGTACCTTCGCTTATCGACGAATGTCGTTTGGCTTGTGCAATGCTCCTGCAACCTTCCAAAGGTGCATGATGGCAATATTCGCCGATTTTCTTGAAAACATCATGGAAGTCTTTATGGATGACTTTTCCGTATGCGGACAAAGTTTCGAAGAATGCCTTGAAAACCTAGAAAGAGTTCTAGAACGATGTGTAAAAGTAAACCTAGTACTTAATTGGGAAAAATGTCACTTTATGGTACAAGAAGGAATTGTTTTAGGACACATCATATCAAATAGAGGAATTGAAGTAGACAAAGCCAAAATCGAAGTAATCGAAAACCTTCAACCTCCGAAAACTGTGAGAGAAGTACGAAGCTTCTTAGGACATGCCGGTTTTTTTCGACGATTTATTAAAGATTTCTCTAAAATAACTAAGCCTCTAACCGGATTATTAATGAAAGACGCTGAATTCATCTTCGACAATAAATGTTTAGAAGCATTTCAAACGCTTAAAGAAGCATTGATCTCCGCGCCCATAATGCAGACTCCGGATTAGAATGAACCATTCGAAATAATGTGTGACGCAAGTGACTACGCCGTAGGCGCTGTTTTAGGACAACGAAAGGATAAAAAACTTCATGTCATATATTATGCAAGTAGAACTCTAGATAAAGCACAGATGAATTACGCCACGACCGAGAAAGAATTTCTAACAGTAGTATTTGCACTAGATAAATTTCGTTCTTACTTGGTCGGAGCAAAAATTATCGTTTACACTGACCACCCTGCCATTAAGTACCTCTTAACAAAAAAGGACGCTAAGCCTAGACTCCTAAGGTGGATCTTGTTGTTACAGGAATTTGATTTGGAAATCAAAGATAAAAAAGGAACTGAAAACGTAGTAGCAGATCACCTTTCTAGACTTGAAAATCTGGAACCAGAAAGAACATCGATCAATGATGACTTCTCGTACGATAAACTTATAGCAAATTTGGAAGAAAATAGAGCTGATGAACGGGTAGAGACCACCTTGGTTGTATGCGTTACACCATGGTACGCCGACTTTGTCAATTATTTAGCCGCCGGAATGGTTCCACTTGATTTATCCTACCAACAAAAGAAACGATTCTTCCATGACATAAAACATTATTATTGGGACGACCCTTTACTTTTCAAAAGAGGCCCCAATGGTATCTTCCGTCGGTGTATACCTGAAGAAGAGATAGAAAGTATAATCCAACATTGTCATTCCGCTCCTTATGGTGGACACGCAAGTACATCCAAGACCTGCTCTAAAATCCTACAAGCCGGACTTTATTGGCCAAACAGATGGAAGGATGTGCATGCTGCTGTCAAGAAATGTGATAGATGTCAACGCACAGGAAACATATCTAGACGTGACGAGATGCCACAAAAGGGCATTTTGGAAGTAGAGATTTTCGACGTGTGGGGAATAGACTTCATGGGACCTTTTCCACTTTCTTTAGGTAACAAATACATACTCGTAGCGGTTGACTACGTATCAAAATGGATTGAAGCTATAGCTTCTCCAACAAACGACACACGAGTAGTAACTAGACTCTGTAAGAATATAATCTTTCCAAGATTTGGTGTCCCAAGAATAGTAGTCAGTGATGGTGGATCGCATTTCATATCTAAGATACTCGAAAAACTATTGTTTAAGTATGGTGTAAAACATCGAGTAGCGACACCTTACCATCCTCAAACCAGTGGACAAGTGGAAGTGTCTAACAGAGAAATTAAACAGATATTGGAAAAAACAGTCGCTACGTCGAGAAAAGACTGGTCATCAAAATTACCTGAAGCTTTATGGGCTTATCGAACTGCTTACAAAACCCCCATAGGAACAACCCCATTTAGGCTTATTTACGGAAAATCTTGCCACCTCCCGGTAGAATTAGAACATAAGGCCTATTGGGCTATTAAAAATTTAAATTTAAACTATAAGGCCGCCGGTGAAAAGCGAATCCTTGATATAAATGAATTAGAAGAACTTAGACAAGACGCATACGAAAATGCCAGAATCTACAAGGAAAGAACGAAAAAATGGCATGATAAGCGCATATCAAGGAAAACTTTCAAACAAGGCGTTGTAGTCCTTTTATTTAACTCTAGACTTAAGTTATTCCCAGGAAAACTACGCTCTAGATGGTCAGGCCCTTTCCAAGTCATTAATGTTTTCCCTAGTGGAGCAGTGGAAATTAAGGGAAAATCTATGGAAACATTTATCGTAAATGGGCAGCGTCTGAAACATTATCACTATGATGAAAACAACGAAGACTCGCAAGTCCTGAAATTAGACGTATTGTCTCCTAAATCTATAAATTAACATTTACTAGTTTTATGTCGAGCTTGCGACATTAAACAAAGCGCTTCATGGGAGACAACCCACAAATTTTTACTATCTTTTCTTTAATTATTCTTTTGATTTTATTTAGTATTCATTCTTCATTTATTTTATTTTATAAAACTTTTGTTCTTTTCTTCTTTCGGCATCTGGCCAATCCCTGACTAAATTCTTGTTTTTTTTTTCTTTTCTTTAGTTAACACTAACCTGATGGGACAAATTGAACGTATGGGTATCAAATTCAGAGGGAGAGCTCAGAGACAAAAATTTGAAGAACTTTCTGAGAGAGAGATGCACCCAACCTTCTATGCTGATGAAGATGCAATGATCGTACTTGGGCTAAGACACAGTGTCCTGTATCTGCTGAATAAAATAGGGTGGGAAACCACCCCTATTCGCAGACAATTTGTTACTTACCGAAGGCTAACTCTAGAATTCCTTATCTCCCTGATCTATTTACCAAACCATGGAAAAGGAATAAATCGGGGTTTCATTCAATTCAGGATGTTCAACATGGAGTATCAGTTTAACATTCAAGAGTTTACTAACCTTTTAGGGTTCCCTACCTCTTTTGATACATTTACCGTGAGCCAAGAAGACCTTTTTTAATATAGAGAGCTTGAACATTTTTGGGGAAGTTTGATGGGTAATGACGACCCTGAGGAACATGAGTTTCTCTCTGGAAACATACAGAACCCGGCTTTTCGCTCCTTCCACAAAGTCCTAGCGCACACTCTTTTTGGAAAGAAATCAAACATTACCACAATATCACGTGATGAACTCTTCATAATATTCTGTGCTTCCCAGAACCGTCCAGTGAATGGTGCCACCTATATGTTGGCGAGTTTCGACCGCCTTATTCAAGCTGACTGTGCACCGATTCAGATAGGAGGATTGATAACCATGATTGCCAATGCTATTGGATTGCGCCAACCCATGCTTGACTCGAACCCTTTTTGTGGCATCGAGTCTATGAACATACATTTCCTTTTCAACACTTTGTTTTATCAGAAATCTGGGACCTGAAGAGTTTGAATTAGTAATTAATAACCAAGTTGTTTACCTATTCACAATGCCTAGTCCGATGACTAGTGTTCATGACCGAAACAATTGGCTTTACAACCTGGATGGAATGCCTTCTCCTGTTAGATCTGTTGAATCCATCCAAGACTATGAGATTTGTGACGACCAGATTCCTTATGCCGAGTCTGATCCACAGACACCAACTGGTTACCACGATGCAGCCTCTCCACCTCATCATATCCCGTCCGCAGAATCAGCAATACCTGATCTTAGACATCATCTGCCCGGAAATGATTATAATACCGCTATTCAAGCCTTTGATGTCAGAACAAGCTGCATGAGAGAGGAGTTAAATATGATGGGACATGAAATTCTGCAATACATGAGCACTATGACAAATCATTTTCTCGAGTTGGACCGCCGTGTCAATTCCTTTGCTCCTCCGGCCAGAGATCCTTCAAGTGGCTAGAAGTTTTTAGTTAATTAGTTTTAGTTTTAGGGAATCTATAGTTTCATTTAACATTGTTTTAATCTTAGTATTTGTTTTTCCATGTTTCTTTTACCTTCAAATGTTACATTATGTTTATTTTATGAAGCTATTGCATTATTGGTTTAATTTTATTTATGCAGTACCTACAATTATCAATAATGATATTTACTGAATGCTACTTACATAGCCTATTAGAGAAAAATATATATACACTATGGTGTGTAGTAGAGTAGCATGCATGGCAGTTCAAAAATATAACAATAGCAAAATATAATAAACATAAGCAAAACAAAATAAAAATAATAAAATAATAAAAACAAATTATGAAGCACCCACGTAAGTGACCGTTGCAAGCTGACTGGTGTGACGAGCGTCACACAAGCCATCACGGTCGTCACGCAAGTGCATGTGACGCCCGTAACACATTCTGTCACGAGCGTGACAACTCCATAATATGTGAACATTGGTGACCGTTGGGGACACGACCGTTACCCCCCCACCTTTTTATTTTCCCCATTCATTCACCTCTTAACTCCATCCCACTCACATTCCTCCACATTTATTTTTCTCTCACCCACTCCTCTTCTAACTTCCAAAAACTTTTCCTATAAATACCTACACTCCATTTCTCCCTAAACCACATCATTCCAACAAACCACTCTATACAAATACATTTGCATCCTCTTTCCTTCTTACAACCCACCTATCAATATGGCGGAAAACCAACAATTCGGAAATATCATCTTTCGATCCGAAGATGATAACTATCAACGAGAGCAATTCGATCGGTTTCAACAACGAGGTGTCATCTCTAACAGGTATCCTGATTTAAATTGTTTACAAGAATTAGGATTACTTCAAGGTGTGCAATGGATGCTTCGGCTTGCTGATTTAACTTTTCTTTGCACACACAATCAACCTACCTACCCATCACTCACCTTAGAATTTTTAAGTTCTTATTCATACACCACTCCACCCGGTGAAGACGAGTACTTAACCGGTACCGCAACTTTCCGCATCTTCAACACCGAGTACTCACTATCCCAGGATCAGTTGAGTTCCATGCTACAGTTCCCTGTAGGAGACCAAGTCCACCCAAGAATCCCTCCAAACTCACAGTGGCCCATAAACGCCTTCGACCTCTTTAGAAAAATATCCGGTGTGGAAACCGATAATTGGGATGCACTACTTGCTTCACACATACATAACCCAACCATCCGGTATTTTATCCGCATTCTGCAAAACACCATTTTCGGTCGACCCAACAACAGCAAAGTCAATGCCAAGGAATTATTCTTCCTCCACTGCGTCTTTGCAATGGATACAAAGGTAAACGCCGCTTCTTTCTTATTTCACCATATCCGCACCCTATGTGCTAGAGGCCGCCAACCTTTCGTGATTGGAGGATTAATAACCTCCATAGCACTTGGTTTGAATCTAGGGGACCGACTTCAAAATTTACACTCTCTCCCACCCCTATTTATGGATATAAGCTATTGTCGCTCCAGCCGATTAATCAAAAATAGGGTAGGCGGAAGGTATTATCTTATGGTGAATAACCAAGAAGTCCCAAGCGTTGTTTTGCCCAACATTGCCCTCACAGATGTCACCAACCCCGACCGATTCATCTACGATCTGAATGCTCCCGAACCTACCGAGCCTACACAAGCAAACCTGCTCCAGGACGAGTTTGAGGAAATTGAGCAAGGTGATCAAGGTCCTGAACAACAGTCAACCCCACTTAACCCTTCCGATAATGCAACTGGTCCATCCTCCCGACGTCGTCGAAGAAGAAGGCCAGCAACTAATGATGATATCATGGATGTTATTGATGCCATGCATGCGCAGAATAACGAAGTGATGCAACGGATGCGCCAGATGCAACATCAACAGGAAGCAAGGAATGCAATAACCGACCAGCGGTTCACTGATTTGCTCAACAGGTTTGATGACTTGGAAGTACGTCAACGTTCACCGGGCCCGAGAACAAGAGGACGCAGGCAAAATTGAGCATATTTATTTTATTTTCCTTTCTTTTCGCTTTTCTTTAAAACATTGGGGACAATGTTTCACTTAAGTATGGGGGGGAAAAACTTTGCTTCCGTTATGATTATTTCTTTTCCAACATTCCTCTTTCAAGTATGTTATCTTCCCTTTCATTGTTATTTCCCTTATCTAAATATAATATATTTATTTTAAGTCGAGTCCCTAGTGTGAAAATTTTGTATTATCTTTTCCCCTCAATTTTCTTGAGCTATAAAAAAATAATAATAATAATAATTTTGAACACACTCAATAAGTATAAAGGTTGCTTATTTTACCAAACTTGAGTAAAATTAAGACGAAAATTATTACCGCCCCAACGCTCTAAAAACCTCAACATGTTAGATCGGGAAAAGTACCTATTATACCAATCCCTTGAACTTTTAGTTTTATAGTAACCCCGAGTAGTTTATACGAGAAGTCGACACCATCTTAATAGCAAACTACGTGGAGAGCCGATGAATATAAGTGAATGATTCCCAAAACAACATAAAAAAAATTATATATAAGGAAATGCACTAATTAAGTTAGGTGATCCTTACCCGATCAATTAATCCAAAGGTTGTGGACCCTACAAAAACATTGTATGAACGATCCACTGTGAGTTGGTTCAATGGTTTCTGGTGCTGAACTTGGTAGGGCGAACTACGGTCCGATCCCCCGCAATTTACAATGGACTAAATAACGAAGTTATCCACCATATGTACCAAAACTTCCAGCTAAAAAGGGAATCAGAATCGCTAACCGGTTACTCCACTATGTGCGCGAAAAGATAAAGGGCTTAATGTGATTTCGCTAGAATGAAAACGGGTGAAATAAGAGTAAAAGAACTAGGATAGCTACAATAGCGTAACTCGAACTGGTTTGCATAAGGTGGGGTTATCTGAGGTTGTAACGGTAGTTGTTGATGTTAGGATTAAGCTCAAGTTATTTTTAAACGAGATTTACTTGCAACCTACTACGAATTGATATGTGTTTTGAAATTTCATCTGGCTAATATTACAAATCGATTTATACATTGTATCTTGCTTGAGGACAAGCAAAAGTCTAAGTATGGGGGAGTTTGATAACATGAAATAATATCACATTTTTGGACTCGATTTAATTAAATTATATTATTATTTGATTCGATTTATTTCATATTATTCGATATTACTTGGTATTTCCCTTCTATTTATTTAAGGTCACACTATTTGAAGCATACGTGAAAAAGAAAGAAAAGGAGGTGCAAAAAGAGGATAAAAAGCAATCCACTAAAGCCCAGCCCACAACTACAAGGAGAGGCGCTGTGATGCTGTGACGAGCGCCACACAAGGTGTGACGAGCGTCACGCCCTCCTGCTGAGTGTTATGAGCGTCACACGAGGTGTGACGAGCGTCACACCCCATTCCTATATTTTTGGCTTTGACGCGTAACAGACGCACGTTCACCTATTTCTTCGCTTGACCAGTTGACGTGTGACGAAAACCTACTAAAGGACTTTGGAAGAAACGGTCACTTGATGGAGTGGTATAAATAGGACCAATGGTGGAACCCTGCAGCTCTCTCTCAATTTTCTAGTTTTCGGCACCGTGCATTATTTTTAATGCTTTTTAATTTTCCAGCACTCTACTTTCCTAGCAATTTTTATTTCCTTTTCTTTTCTAGTTAATTTTTAAAGCATTCAATTAATTTTCTCATAATAGTTTCTACACCGGAAACTATTGTGTAACTTTTACTGGATCTAACCTTACGTTAGATCATAGTATTTTATTCCTTAGCCTTTATTTTACTGTCTGATCGAAGATTGTGAAGAACAAATCCAACCGGTCTGTGGTGGAGTGTTCAAGCATCGAAGCTAGGAATAATCAAGATCTCTATTAATTTTACAGGTTCTTTAATTTTATTGTTTTAAATTATATATGCTCTGTACTGCTGTTTATCTATATTGTTTGTCTGACATGGCTGTATTTAAGCATAATTATTGTTTAGGCTTGTTTAGCATGTCCGGCTAAATAAACTTAGGTATCAGTATGTAAAGTAAGCGGAATAAAGGAATCAAAACGAAGTTGGTTTAAATTTATTTAAAGATATAGTCACTCTTTTTATGGTCTCAATTTACAGGGTTAATACCAAAGTTTTTTGTACGAGAGTAAAAGACATAAAGAAGTTAAAATCAATAGAACGACAGTTTGAGCTTTTAACTGGACAGTGTAAATTGGACATTAATTTTAAATCAGGGCGAAAGTAATTTTTAGAGTTAATTAAATTCTAATCATTTTCAAAAAGTATTTTTAAAGGTTAAATGTGAGGACGAGAGTTAAGCATTTAAGTTTAATCACATAATCTAAGTCAACAGAGCGAGAGTTTGAGACGAGGGTGTTTAGATCGTTAGCATTTTCTTAAAAAGAGTTTCTATAGATTCTATTGTTTTCAAAAAGTGATTTTAGTTTTAACTAAATAGTGAGAGCGTACGTTAAGGTAAAATCATAGTCTATTCAACAGAGCGAGAGTTTGAGAAAAGATTTTTAATCAATAGTGTCTAATGAAAGGACTTATTTTAAAACTAAGAAACCAACGAAGATTTGATTCCCTAATTACGACGAACTACATACCGATATCCGCGTTATTCGATATTTAATCTAGATCTTATTTTAGTTTTACTTTTCCCCCTAATCATAAAAGTATCATCCGCCTTAGCTTTACGAAGTAACCTTAGAAAACGGTATATCGATTCATAAGTCCCTGTGGGATCGATATCTTTTATTACTACGCGATTAGACTGTGCACTTGCAGTTAATACCCCAATAGACTCATAAAGTCGCGATCACCTACTAACTACTAAGTTTTAAATTCAAGCTTTTACTTTATTGCAATTTACTTTTAGCATTTTGTTTCATTTGTCATTGTTCATATCATTCTATTTGTTTATGTTAATGTAATTCTCACTTTGTCCATTTGGACCATATTGTGTGATATATTTTGTTTGTGTATACTTTGCTTGTTTGTGTGGTCTTTGACCATTAATGTACATAATAATAACAAAAACCCTAAAAAACCTTTGAGTGGACTATTGGCTTGACCTTGGACAAATGGACTTAGAATCTAGGCAACTTTCCTATGCTAATGGACTTGGCCAATGCCAACTTGTTGAAGAACCAAGTACTTGCAATTTCAAATTTATCTAATACATATTTGAAAACATCTATGAGTTCCTCTGCAACATGATCATTGTGTAACTGTTATTTTGAACCTGTGACTTGTGGAATTCGTCTGTTGCATGGGCTATTTTGAAGAAGATCATGGAATGGATAAGCTTGATTGAGGCCATAATTATTTGATGCCTTGGTCTTCAAGACAGTATAATTGTGCATTTGTGTATTGCTTGATTCTAAAAGTCCAAGGGAATTCTGGGTTTCTGTTGACATTTTTGTCTATTGGATAGCTACCCATTTGGTCAGATCTTTTCAACTCTTAACTTTTAATTTTGTGCATAGGGTAGTCTCTTCATCTTCTCCCAATTTCTTTAATTTCAAAATATCTCCCTCCATTTTTTCAAAATCTTCTTTGTGTGAACTACTTTTGTTCTAAACTTTGACCACTTTTGCAAAAAGATAGAAACTTTGGCCTTATGCCGTTGCATTTTCAAACTTCTTTTCTAAATCAAATTTGTAAATAAATTTAACTATACTTGACTTTAACTTTCAAAAAGCCAAAAATAAATAACTCATTCAAACCATTTTAGGCCTTTGTGCCTTTCAAACTTAAATTTTGTTAAAATCAATACATCCACTTTGAAATTTATATCACGAACTACGAGGTTTTGATCCCTCATTTTTATGTTGGTACGTAGGCACAAGACCGAAGGTCTTGTCAAACACAAAAATATAATTAATGAATTCTTTTCTCATCCCCCCATTCTATTTGTTTGTAAACATCACTTTATACCAAGTACATATGCACACAAAAAGGGCTCCCAAGGAGTACCTAGGACACTTTGGGTGCTAACACCTTCCCTATGTGTAACCAACCCCCTTACCTGTGATCTCTGACTTTTTATTAGTTTTGATTTGAAAACTTCTTACTTTTGGGTTTTGTTCGTACTTTTTCCCTTTTCCCTTGGAAACAATAAAAGCTCGGTGGCGACTCTTGTTATTTGATCTCTAGCCTATCCATAGCTTGATGATCATGAATTTCCCGTTACACCAAGGAGATTCGTTTCCACACATTTTCAATTTTGGCAAAAATGGGTAATTCTCTCTGCATGCTTGCATGGGAGTTTGATAGGCCCATCAAGTGATGTATTCAGGTCCAAAAATGAGTGAAAATCATGCTGAAATCATGTTGTGAGGCCATGCAATCGTGTATGAAATATGGAAGTGAAAATCATCCAAATGGTATCTCACATTGCACCCATGCGCAAGTCCTTCATTCTTTTTCCAAATCAGGTGATCTTGGACATTTTGGACAGGTGAGATCAATGGGAACAAATTTCATGTTGGACACTTTTTCATTTGAAGCTTGTATCATTATGAATTTTGAGGTGGAAGTTTGGGAAATCAAACATATTTGAAAATATTCTAAGTCCCAAGTCAAATGTTCACTTCTTCCACCTTGAATAACTTTTTCTATGGACTTCAAATGAGAAACATTCCGTCATTAAAGTTGTAGCTCTTTAAATCCTATTCAATTTGGTCACAAATTTGAGCTCATTTGGATTTGGCATGAAGGAGTTATGCATTTTAGAAGTTTAGGAAAATCACTTGTTCAATGGTAGTGGCCCAAAATGACCTATATTGTTTCCTCTTGGCTCATGCATTTGCAAGTTGAATTTAAACTTCCTATAAAAATAAAAGTTGAAGTAGGCATCTTGAATTTAATCATGTAATTTAAATGGCTTTCATCTCATAAAAATTGTGCAAGTTATGGTCTTGGGAAATGGACCTCCAAACTAGAGTTCAAACAAAATGACCTATAATCTTTCACCATAAAAAAATGACTTTCCAAGAAAAAATAGCTCTTGACTTCAACATGAAAGTTGTTTGTAATGTCATTTTAAGTAACCTTTATCTTGTAATCATTTTCATATGAGAAAAGTTGTAGGAGATAGGGTCTAGAGAGCCCCAGTTTTGACTAGTTGACTTCCTCTGGTCAACCACCACGAACCAACTTGCTAGCTTGATATTCTCTTGACTTTTGGGACTTATGGAGGATCATATATATGTAGGATGATGAAATATGAAGTATCACTTGAAATATTTGATCAATTGTTGAATAAACTTGTTGAAGAAGTCACAAAAGATACCCAGATGAATTAGGGTTTCCAAGGCAAACAAACTCCAAACTCTTGGTGATTTCTTGATCAAAATGACATAAGATCATGGGGATCCATATATGATGCTAATCACCAATGTGAACCATTTCTTGATTGCACTCCTTACATTGAGGGTCTCAAACCCTATATATGAGCTCGATAGAGCATAAGTGAGCACACATTTTCCCTACAAAAGAGTTAAACTATACATTGACATATTTTTGGTATTTTGGTTAGTAAATAATGATAAACAAAGTATGATACAATAAAAAGTTCTTGGTGATCTCTCCAAATGCAAACCCAATGGATGAAGGGTGAGGAGGATGCCAAGGTGTGATCCCAATGCCAATGCATATGATGAGATGGCATGAGAGATCTTAGGGTCAAAATTGGGGTCTTACAGCTGCCCCTATTTAAGGACATTCTAACTGAGGAGATGAAGATTAAAATCTTCATATCGACTCAGTAGAATGCACTTAAATAATAACATAGAAACAAATTTTGGTCCCTAAGAGACCTCATGATGCATATCATATGAATGTTAAAGGAATCTCTGTGGGGAGATATTACCACAAAGGAAAAGAATCCGGAGAGACTTAAAGTTCGCAGGAGCATAATGCATTCCATAAGGGAAACTCACTGGGGAGATAGAGACTTTGGGGGATAAAAAGTTATCCGTCGGCCAGGTTACGACTTAAAAACTGTTGGGGACACGAGGGTAGTTCCATGAAAATAAATCAATGGAAAGATTCAGCCGGGAATAAAGGGAAAATCTGCAGGGGAAGCAGGTAAATCAAAACAAAACTGAAATACTCCAACCAAACAGGGGATTGGCGACTTCACAAAGGAAATACGCACTCAAACTCAACTGAGGAAGAATGAACTTCAACACAGGAGTACCATAATTATATTACTTATTACCGGTTACTGGGTAAGGAGATAACATAATCTGACAGAGAGGAATCTGTTACCGGTTAGGGTAAACATATCAAGGATGACTTGCTAAGGGAAATAAGAGATGTATTCATTACCGATTACTAGGTAAGAATAACCTGCTGGGGAAAAGCCATATAGGATTTACAACTACCGGTTACTGGGCAGAAGACCGAAGAGAGAGGATATTCGTCACTGGTTAAACTGAACATATCAAGGATAAACTCAAAGGGAAGAATATCCGTCATCGGTTAAGATGAACATATCAAGGATATATTGCCGGGGAGAAATAGGAATTATATCTATCAGTTACTAGATAGAATACCGAAAAGAGAATATTTCTCACCGGTTAGGATGAACATATCAAGGATTGACTCAGTAGGGGAAATCGGGATTTACAACTACCGGTTACTGGGCAAAAGACCGCAAAGAGGAGAAAACTCGTCATCGGTTAGGATGACCATATCAAGTATTAACTCTCTAAGGAAGAAGTAGGGATTACAACTACCTTTTTACTGGGCAGAAAACCAAAAGGGTGGAGAATATCTGTCATCGGTTAAGATGAACATATCAAGGATATACTCAACGAGAAGAATATTCATCATTATTAGGATGAACATATCAAGGATAGACTACCTAGGGAAACGTAAAACAAATTCGCTGGTGAAAAACAAGAGGAAGTAGATTACTTTTACTGGGTATAAGGTAAGAGTAAGGTACTCGCAAATCAAGAAGAATATTACCAGTTACTGGGTAACAAAATTTCGATAGACCAAAAGCATCTATCTAGGTAAGAGCTAGAAAGAAACAATCAAACAAATGACTCTACCCAATGGGGATATATCTCAAGGGGAGTGGTTCCATCCAGATAATCAACTAGGGGAGGAAACTGAAGTAATAATCGTCCACAAGGAAATAACTCAGCGGGGAATGAGAAAGGTTAAATTGTTTTTGCTTAAGAGGCAGACACTCTACAATTGAGGGAGGACAAACGCACCAAAACTGTATGGGGAAAGGATATCACTGAAGGAGAATTGCGACCCAAAGCGTAGCGGAAATTAAAATTTTCTCCTTTAGAGATCCTTACGAATGGTCATGATCAGTGATAGAATATTTACCTCTTGTGATGATCGAAACCTTTGGTGTAGATCTCTTGTGACGATCAAAACCTTTGATGCAGATCCACGAAGCGATCACGAACGTTGAACGATGACAACGTCTCTACTCAGTCCACACGAACGGGTTCCTTCAATCTCAATGCTAGCTGGTATGAATGAAGGCTTTGAGTGAGAGAGAGAGAGAGAGAGTGAAAACGAAAAAGAATGCAACCGCAAATTTTTGCTTCTGCACAAGGGTTCTATTTATAGAACCACTTGTGTGGGCTTCAAGCTAAAAGCCCACTTAAGTGTATTTTGGCCCATATCTTATAATATGCCCAAAATCACTTAAGCTCATGGTACCTTACCATATTTCGTATTCTACTCAAGTACATCGTACCTTACCATGCTCTATAACTCACTTAAGGGCACCGTACCTTACGGTATTCCTTAGTTACTCTATCTCTCATCAATCCGTCCTTTGTGTGTGACCCTGTAGGTTTTCGCGGCGTTGGCAATTATATTAAATCACGCATTTAACATAATAAACAGTGAGCGGTATCTAGCAACACATCACTGCTACCCAAGACACGAAAATGTCAAGTGATCTGACAATTCCTTCTGTGATAATAATTATGTGTATAATTACCCTTTTGCCCTTATGTCTATATTGAACACAAGGCATAGACCGTGTCATCCTTGTCCAGTTCAATATTGGGCCCATAGACATTTATCCTGTTATGCAGGATGGGCAAATTCCATCTAGGTCACTCATGTCCCTCAGCATGCTTTGTGGAGTACCCATCAACTGTCTTTATGGTTATCCAGTTACGGACAACGTTGGATCAGCAATAAAGCACTCGACTCTACACCTAGGATCCATAGTGGTTTCAGGTCGAAGAGTGGAATACACTATTATCACCATGAGAATAACTTATGACACCTTGCATAACTTTCTATATAGTATTCTCATAGCGGGTCAATCCGGTATAAATATTACTCCTAATATTCATGCCTATGTTTAAGACTTGATAACTCTTTATCCATGATCCATGAGATGTGATCATCAGTCTACAAACATAATAGTCTTAATGGTTTAATGTTATCCCACTTCACACTAAAGCTCGACTACGGATACTTTAGGAATAGTGTCCTTATGTTTAATGTGTTCTCATGATTAAGTCAAACTTAATACATTAAACGGACTATCTATTCCAGGGACTTTACTAATCAACCATAATAAAGAGAATGCCTTTTATTATTCGATACAAGTACCAAAATGTATTGGCCTCTAGGGCTTACACCAACAATCACCATAGCAGAGGATCGGAAAAATAAGGAATCAAATGCAATAATAATGCCAAATGAAATATCTGATGTACAAATGTATATGTATATGTATATATGACTGATGATTATGCTGACAAAGTAATCACAAAGGATACAGATGTCACTGATCTGAATCATCGCTACAACACTCGACTAATATCGACAGGATGGAGCCATCAACTGGAGAAAAAGAAAGGGATGAACATAAACCATCCATCACAAACCACTCGACCCTGACTAGGGAGATAGAAAAGATCTGCTGAGGATCTGAATCATCAACTGTGCGGGGAATTTTAGGGCAACACCATGCCACATCGGAGACAACCTTGCATAGGACCAAAAATACTGCTCAAGAATCAGTGATGACGGGGTTCAGGGGTGAACTTTGCTGGCAACCTGAGGGGAATAAAAATCCTATGCTGAATCATGCAAACCGTTGAGAATACGCGCCTACAGTCCAGCTGGGGAGGTGATCACAAAACTCGGCTGGAGGAACTGAATTGTCGTTGGGGAGGAAAAAGTGATCAAACCAATTGCTTGGGAAAGACCAACAATGTTCTGCATTTTTAAGACTTACCCTTTCTCAGGTTGCTATTGATATTTCTTGAATGAAGTCGATTGCTTTTTAGAAGTAATTGCTTTTATTATTTTAAGAAAAATGGTTTTTATTTTTAAATATTTCAAAATTATCATCATAAAAATTCAATTCTATTTAGCTGAAAAATAAATAAGAGTAAAAACAATTAGATAAAAAGCTCAACTTTCTTTAATAGAATGGCAGTCTGTAAATGACAAAACTCCATAGATCTTTACAAAAGTTGAAAAATGGTAATTTACATGGAAAAGGGCTACATTGAATACAATGATCACTGATCCTTCTTCCAACTTCAATGTTCATTATGCTCTTGGATTTGGTTGAAAGTGGTCAATCCTAGTCGACTGGAGATCAACCGAATGCAGTTACTTGCCATAATCCCTAATTTTTGCATAAATTGCCCAAAGGTGGGGTACTCAATCTATCAGGATAAAAAAATTATGTTTTATGTCTCTAATTCTTGACTGCATCGGCATTCACAGGACGTGTGAACTCTTCACCATCCATAGTTGTAAGAATCAAAGCACCGCCTGAAAATGCTCTCTTAACAACACATCGGCCTTCATAATTAGGAGTCCGTTTTCCCCTAGCATCTGGTTTGAAAAATAAAATCTTCTTGAGCACAAGGTCACCTTCTCTAAACACACGAGGTATGACCTTTTTATCAAAAGATTTCTTCATTCGTTGCTGATATAACTGGCCATGACACATGGCAGTCAACCTCTTTTCTTCAATCAAATTCAGCTGATCATATTTGGTCTAACCTCATTCAGCTTCATTCAACTTGGCTTCCATCAGAACATGCAATAATGGGATCTTAACCTCCACAGGAAGCACAACTTCCATGCCATTGACAAGTGATAAAGGGGTTGCCCCTGTTAAAGTACGGATGGATGCACGGTACCTATGCAAAGCAAATGGGAGCATCTCATGCCAATCCTTATACGTCACAACCATTTTCCGAATGATCTTCTTGATGTTCTTGTTCGCAGCTTCAACAACCCCATTCATCTTAGGTCTGTAGGGAGAAGAATTACGATGTGCAATCTTGAAGTCTTTGCAAAGAGCTTCCACCATATTGTTATTCAAGTTCAACCCATTTTCGGTAATGATCTTACTTGGCACACCATACCAGCATATAATCTGATTCTTGATAAACCTTACAACAACTTGCTTGGTCACATTCACATACGATGCCGCTTCAACCCACTTTGTGAAGTAGTCAATAGCCACCAGAATGAAACGATGTTCATTCAAAACTTTAGGCTCAATCATGCCAATCATATCAATTTCCCACATGGAGAAGGGCCATGGAGAGCAAATGACATTCGACCATGTTAAAGGAACATGAATCTTATCAGCATAAATTTGACACTTGTGGCATTTCTTCACAAACTTGCAACTGTCAGATTCCATTGTCAGTCAATAGTAACCCGCTCTTAACATCTTTTTAGCCATAGCATGTCCATTGGAATGAGTACCAAAGGAACCTTCATGGACTTCAGTAATCAATAGGTATGCTTTGTGTCTATCAACGCATCTGAGAAGAACCATATCGAAGTTTCTCTTATAAAGCACATCACCATTCAGGTAGAAGTTTCCATCTAATCTCCTCAAAGTCTTCTTATCTTTCAAAGATGCCCCGGGAGGGTAAATCTGACTTTGGAGGAAACACTTGATATCAAAATACCACGGCTTTTCATCTTTGACTTCTTCAACACCAAACACAAGAGCTGGCCTATCAAGACGCATCACAACCAAATTAGGAACATCATTTCAAAATTTCACCACAATCATTAAAGCCAATGTTGCAAGAGCATCTGCCATCCGGTTTTCATCTTGAGGGATATGATGAAACTCAACCCTAATAAAGAAAGTTGAAACTCTTCTCGCATAATCTCTATATGGTATCAAATCGGGTTGATTCGTCTCTTTTTCACCTTTGATCTGATTCACAACCAAAGCTGAATCTCCATAGACGTCAAGATATTTGATTCTGAGATCAATGGCCTCTTCAAGCCCCGTAATGCAAGCTTCATTCTCAACCATATTGTTTGTACACTTGAAAGTTAATCTAGCTGTAAATGGGAAATGAGTACCTTGATGAGTAATAGTCATTGCCCCAATGCCATTACCATATTGATTAACAGCTCCATCAAATACCATGCCCCAACGAGAACCAGGTTTTGGCCCTTCTTCAAGCAATGGTTCATCACAATCTTTCATTTTTAAGTATAAAATCTCTTCATCAAGAAAATCATACTGCACTGATTGGTAATCTTCAATAGGTTGGTGAGCCATGTTGTCATCCAAGACGCTACCTTTGATAGCTTTTTGAGATCGGTCTTCGATATCATACTCGGATAACAACATCTGCCAACGGGAAATCCTCCCAGTTAAAGCAAGCTTCTCAAAAATATACTTGATTGGATCCATTTTGGATATCAACCAAGTAGTATGATTCAACATACACCGAAGCAGACGCTCAATAGCCCAAGCCAATGTGCAACAAGTCTTTTCAAGCATAGAATACTGAGTCTCACAGTCGGTGAATTTCTTATTTAGGAAGTATATAACATATTCTTTCTTTCCAGTTTCATATTGCTGACCAAGAACACAACCCATACTCTCTTCAAGCACAGTCAAATACATGATCAAACGTCTTCCTTCAACAGGTGGAGACAGAATCGGAGGCTTGAGCAGGTATTCTTTGATACTGTCAGAATCTTTCTGGCAATCCTCGATCCAATCACAAGACTGATCTTTCCGAAGAAGCTTGAATATAGGCACATATATTGCAGTCATATGTGATATAAATCTTGAGGTATAGTTCAAGCGGCCGAGAAAACCTCTAACTTGCTTCTCAGTTTTGGGCGCAGGCATTTCTTGTATTGCTTTGACCTTAGCAAGATCAACTTCAATACCTTTCTCACTGACAATAAAGCCCAACAACTTACCAGAACAAACACCAAAAGTACATTTATTGGTATTCAAACGGAGCTTGTACTTCCTCAAACGCTAGAATAACTTCAACAAATTATCAACATGTTCTTCTTCATCACTTAATTTGGCAATCATGTCATTAACATAAAACTCGATCTCTTTATGCATCATATCATGAAAAAGAGTGGTCATAGCTCTCTAGTATGTTGCACCAGCATTCTTTAAACCAAAAGGCATCACTCTATAACACAATGTTCCCTAGGGTGTAATGAAAAGACTTTAAATTTAGTTGTATTGTCTACCAACATATCAATGTGTGGCAGAGGGGAATCATCTTTCGGACTAGCTTTGTTCAAATCTCTATAATCGACGCACATGCGTACTTTTTCACCCTTCTTCGGAACAGACACAATATTGGCCAATCATTGCGGGTATTCAACGGTTACAAGAAAACCAACATCAATTTGCTTCTGCACTTCCTCTTTGATCTTCACTTCCATGTCAAGATGATTTATCCTCAACTTTTGCTTGACTGACGGGCATTCTGGCTTCAATGGCAATCTATGCTCCATAATCTCAGAATCCAAACCAGGGATATCTTGATAGGACCAAGCAAAGACAACTGAATACTCTCGGAGAAGATCAATCAACCCTTTCTTAACTTCAGGACATAGTTGAGACCCAATCTTGGCTTCTTTCACATCATCTTCGGAACCCAAGTTGACTAACTCACTCTGCTCTTCGAACGGCTGAATGGCTTTTTCTTCATGCTTAAGTGTAAGACCCCAATTTTGACCCTAAGATCCCTCATGGCATCATAACATTGCATTTGCATTGCCTCAAGGATCATAAGCATCTTGGCTCCTTCCATTTGGGGTGGGATCCCTTGTGAGTTTGGTTTGAGATCACCAAGCATGCTTGAATTGTATATTATGGCTTTTCTCATTTTATTTACTAACTAAAAGCATAAAAATATGTCACTAACACCTTTTGTTTGTAGCTTGAGCAGTCACAAGATCCAAAGCTTCTAGGAGATCCTATGTGCATTAATATGGCCAAGGGGAGATGAAAGCAAGCATGGCAATGGTTCCCAAAGCTCTCATCCATCAAATATTCATCCCAAGCATCTCAATTAATCATCTTGATCAAAGCAAATCAAGGGGCTTGAGGCTTGTTTCCCAAGGAAATCCTAATTCATCTCTCCATCAATTGTGCCTTGTTCATGAAGCAACCTCAACCCATGGTCAAATACAATCAAGGGAAGTTATTTAATTCATCATTTCATGCATATTTGAACTTATTTGAATTCCCTCAATCATCAATTCATCAAGATATGAGATTTGGACTTGAGAAGTTGATCAGTCAATTCATCTGACTATTTTGAGACCAAATGAATTGCAAATATTAAGATGTCTACTTAAAATGTTATGTTGAGCAAAATTGCAAAATCTCAAAAGAAATACATCTGATAATGCAAAACATTATAGGTCACTTTGGACCAAATGCATTGAAATGTGAAAAAGTCCAACTTCAAGTGCCCATAACTTCTTCATCAAAAATCTAAATGATGCAAAATTTAAGTCCAAATTTATTTCCTTTAAAGGATCTACAACTTCCATGGTGAAGCTTTTGTCATTTGGAGCTTGCATCATTGAGACAGAAGGGCTTAAACTTTAGGCAATTTTGAAATTTCCACATATGCATGTTTTGCACCCTACACTTCAAGTGCAATTTCCATTAATTTCCAAGGCCCAAATGGAGTTTTGATCAACATAACATCTGTTCCTTATGCAATAATCTTTCCAACCATTAATCATAAGGTTGCATTTTAATTTTGGACATGGCATTTTCGATGACTTCAATGTAATAGTGCATTTTTGGAAAATCATTTCAATTGCCATGCATGAGCTGATACAATCCAATCTGCACGTCTATTCTACTTACATCATGCATAAGCTTTCATTTCCAAGTGGAATTGGGCCCTCTATGCGCCTGTACAGACCCATGCATGGAGGCCCTTTCCACTCATGCAATTTTTGATTCATGCATTCAACATTGCTTCAGCTATAAATACAAGGCCTTGGCTTCATAATTTAACCACCTGAAGGAGCCCCAATTGCTACTGAATTGAAATCCTAGCCATCACTAAAGGAACTATCTCATTTCTCTTTTAAATTTTTCAGATCTGAATTTTGTTTTCATTGATCAATCTTCATATCTCAAAGTTCCTAAACCTTCTATTCTTGATCCATAGTGCCTATTATTTGGAAAAGCATCCAAAGATCTTAACTCAAATCCTTGCAATTCAAAGGTTTCCTTCAGCTATTATTTGCTTCGAACTAGCTTGTATAGTGTTCCATTTGCTTTGTTATTGTGTGATCTGAAGTCCTCTGCATAGAGGCAACATTGTTATGCTTTCAATTTTTGAAAATCATGAAGTTCATATGAACACCACAGAATTTCTACTTCTGGTTTCTCTCAATCTAGAGATCTAGAATGGAATTGAGTGGTACAGGGGTGATGTACATCACCCCAGCTTTCGAATGATACCTGGATCGTGCATTTTAGTTAACACTTTTTCCTCTACAATTTTTGAACCTCGCCGAAGCTGGCCGGAGAAGACGGTGGCGCTGGTCACCGTTTGTTCTCCAGATTTCATCAAGACCATTCGTTCATGTTCCCAGATGCAATCTCACGCGTCCCTTGTTATGACTTTTTTTAATGTTCCATGTATCTCGTTTGACTCACATGTTTGGTAGGCGCGCGTTGTGGACACTCTGATGTGCCAACTCAATTAATGAGCCTGGATCTAACGCTCCACGTTTTTTCATATTTTCCATTTTCTGATTTTATTTTCCTTTTAGTATTTTAATTCCATTTCATTTCTAAAATTCATATCTCTCTCATTATTGGTCCAAGAATTATGGGACCAATTTCATTCTTCTCCTTTTAATTTCTACTTTCTAAAAATGATTTTTAATATTTTTTATTTTATCATTTGATATTTTTTAGTAATTTTCTCTTTTCTGGTTATTTTTAATTCATTTAAAATAGTTTTGGATATTCAAAAAATACAAAAATATTTTTCCAACCTCTTTGAATTATGATAGATCTATGAAAAATATTCTCATCAATTTACTAATTGATTTGAGATTTATTTGAGATTTTAGTTCAATTAGGTTTTTTATATGCATTTTTTTAATTGATTTAAAATAGTTTCTGACTTTCAAAAATGCTGAAATTTTTTGTCAAACTTTGTTTGACCTTGTTGAACTTGGGATAATTCACTTGGACTTTTCAAAGTTGATTTGAAGTGAGTTTGAAGTTTGACCTTTCTTTATTATTTTAATTCAAGTTTTATTTTAAATATTAAAAATGCCAAAAATATTTTATTTGTTTCTTGACTTCTAATTCTCATTTTGCTTCTGTTTTCTATTATTTGACCTTGATCTTCCCTATCTTTGGTCATTGCTTGTTGATTAATACATACCATTTCCATTAATACACTTTAATTCTTCATCTCCTTCTTCTCCTTCTTCTTTTTCTTTTTTTGATCAATGAGTTAAAGATTGGTGGTTAGCATTGATTATGGAGGTTTAATCTTCCTTGATTCAAATCTAATTCATCTTGATCATAGATCAAGTGAATGACTTTGCATTAAGGATAGATTGCTTCCTAAATCATGCAAAGAACCTAAATCAATACAAGATCATGTTCTCGTCTTCTTTTTGGCATGGCAAGTTGTTGGAGTATGATTCACTAATCAAGACCTCTAACTTGTGTTGTTGCCTACATTGTTATTGACAGGCCTCAGATAGTTGTGACTTCTACATAAGTCCAATTATGATTGCTTAACATAGCGCTAAATTTGCCTTATGGCACACTAACTATTAACACTAACCATTAACCATTAACATTTACTTCTTGCACTTTACATTTATGCAATTTACTATTCTTGTACATATTATTCATTTTCTTTTCCCCCTTTGCTCATTTGAGAACATGTTTATGTTAATGCAATTTGCCTTTTGCTCACTTGAGCACATAATTGTGTATATATTATTGTGCTTGTGTTTTGTTTTGATTATTGTGGACCAAATGCAAAGAAATGGACAAATGGACTTAGTTTCTAGGACATTCCCTATGCAAGAATTGGAGTAAAAGGACCTTAATGTTGAAGATGGATTAGAAGGATCAAACCTCTAAACTCACTCTTGTCCATTCTTGATTTACTTCATAGAATTCTTTGATGTGGGTGCTTTTATGCTAGGGGATCCTATGTGAGCTCAAATTGAAGAACCATTGCCATGTTCATCCAAAGTGAAAGATACAAGAGACATTGGGGATCTTCTAAGAGCTTGTTTGATTATGTTGATTGCTTGAGCTTACAATTATTTTGCTTACAGATTCCAAAGGATGGGAGCTACTTGGATCATCAATATGATCTCAAGGGAGGAACTTCATTTGTGGTCTTGTTTCTTATCCCTTATCTCTTGTATGATTAGGACTTTAGTCATTCTTCTTCTTCCCTCCACTCTAACCTAAGCCAAATCTTTTGTGCAAACATTTAACATTTGTTTTCAAACATTAGAAACCTAAGCCTTATGCTTTTGATTTTCAAACTTTCTTTTCATAACACCTGTTTTGAATTGAACTTTTAAGTCAACTTTGACCATATTTTGTAAATACTTTTCATTGGTAAATATAACCCATTCAAATGTTTTTGCGGTTTCAATGGCCACTTTCTTAATCAAAACTTTTCATAACCTTTAGCTATTAGGTTTGAGTTATCCTTGAGGTAGATGTAATACTCACCTATATCCTTAGTGATGGACAATGAGTCTTCCATGCTTATTATAGGGTTAACCCCTCACTAGCATGTTGAAGCTATCCTCACATGGTGGATTTGTGGTTTCAGGTTGAGTTTTCTCCCTTGGATAACAAAAGACCTTAAGGCTTTTGGACCAATCAATTCTCCAACTTGTTTTAAGATTTTTACCCCAAACTACGAGGTTTTGATCCTAATCTTTTTAAAATGGTACGTAGGCAATGGGTTTATCCATCCAAACACAAAAATGTAAATAACTTGTATATTCTCTTCTCATCTCTTCAATCATGTTTGCACAAACAAATTTTCACAAAATACCAACCTTACAACAAATGTGAAAAGGGCTCCCTAGGAGTACCTAGGATGTTTTGGGTGCTTAAAACCTTCCCATTGCATAATCAACCCCCTTACCCCGATCTTTGACATTTTTACTAGTTTTTTATTTGATAAAACTTTTAGGTTTTTGTTCGCTTTCTAACCATTCCGTTGGATAAATAGAAGTGCGGTGGCGACTCGACTTCTATGGTTTACCTTGGATTTAGTCAATATCTCTAATGGTAACGAATACCCCGCTACAGAAAAGTGGCGACTCTGCTGGGGAATATTTGCCTAGTGGGTTTTGCCTACTTTTCATATTTTGTTGTTTTGTTGTGTATGATATTTTGTGATATATTTTTGTGCAATTTGGGATTACTGTATTGTATGTAATGATTGAATTTCTTGAATATTAATTCCTTGTATGCTTGGTGATCTTTGTGAGATGAGTTCTATACCCGAACTCGAGTGCACTTAGGATAGGAGAATGGTATAGTCTTGTTGACATGTGTGGAGTTATTCTTTAGCAAGTTGACTTGAAAGCTCATTCACTTGGTGGAGGTCATGTTGGGATCAATAATGTCAGACAAGTAGTTATGGTTAGACATTACTCTTTCCAATATAGACCTTAGAAGCCAAGGACCTTAGTCTACCAAGCCCATCTTAGCCTATTTTTTAGGATGTAATGCGAAAGTCGTTCAAGTGTAAGATTTGATACGATTGTTACGCGATACTACACTCATAAGAGTCTCTTGAGAATATTTTTGGAATATGAGTAGTCGTTTATCAGATAATATCCGAAAGATGGGATGATGACTATGAGAACCTCTTGTAGAACATGTTTGGCAGGTTTAAACCCTAGTACACTCCCTTTGGGTGGTTCTTAACTGAGACTCCATGCTCGTGACTTGCAACAAACCCTTGATTCATGGTTGATCCGTTCTTGTATCCTTAATATGAATGGAACTTGGGTGTTGATAAGGTGTAAACCATAATCCACCAAAATGGATGATTGACATTAAGGATGGCATGATCCATCCCATGACCTTTGTTTGGTGTGCTTTGCTTGATCCTTAAGTGTGATTGTTGCATTCATGCATTCATGCACCCATTTGCATCCATATCATCAACAATGAGAAAATTTTCAAGGAACTTAAGAGGTCTATTCGCAAATTTTTAGACATAGAAAAACAAAGAAGGAATACAAAGAAGTACAGTTTCAGACAACCTGACTTGAAAGTGCTAAGGAATTTGACATCCTATGTATTAGATCCCTTGGGTTTCAAGGCTCGTTTTGGGAAACTTCTATCTGTTTTGACTACTCAAGTGGACGAAGGATTGATGAGTGTATTGGTGCAGTTTTATGATCCCTTGTACCGTTGCTTCACATTTCCAGATTTTCAGCTTTTGCCCACGCTTGAGGAGTATGCCTACCTTGTGGGTATACCTATTCTAGACCAGTTGTCGTTCAGTGGCTTAGAGAGTGTTCCTACTTCTCAAGAGATAGCTGACATGTTGCATATAGATGAATCTCTGGTTGGTACTCATATGACTACCAAAGGTGGAATTCAAGGTCTCCCTTCTGAGTTCCTCATTGCTCAAGCTACTATGTTTGGGAAGGCCATTAGTGAGGACGCCTTTGAGGCCATATTTGTACTTCTCATCTATGCGCTAGTGTTATTCCCCAACATCGACAAGTTTGTGGATGTGAACGCTATTAGGATTTTCTATACTCTTAATCCCGTTCCGACTTTGTTGGGTGACACTTACTTTTCTTTGCATACGAGGAATGCAAAGGGTGGTGGTACCATTGTGTGTTGTTTTCCTCTGTTGTACAAGTGGTTTATTTCGCACTTGTCATAGACTGTCGCCTTCAAGGAGAACAAAGGATGTTTACGGTGGTCCACGAGACTTATGTCTCTCACTAATGATGATATCTTTTGGTACAACCGTGTATATGATGGTGTGCAGATTATTGACTCTTTTGGTGAATTCTCCAATGTGCCTCTTCTTGGTACATGTGGTGGGATTCACTACAACCCTATTTTGGCACGCCGTCATCTTGGGTTCCCCCTAAAGGATAAACCCAATAACATTCTGTTAGAGGGTGTGTTCTTTCAGGAGGGTAAAGATCCCCAAGGCTTGAAGGGCAGGATGGTCCGCGCTTGGCGCAAGATCCATAGGAAAGGAAGGAAGGAGCTAGGTCCGAAGAACTGTATCGCTTTGGAACCCTATACCTCTTGGGTTAGGAGGAGAGGTTCTGAGTACCTCATGCCTTATGACTATCCAAGACTTACACCTTTGGTTATGGCTGGGCCTTCAACCCTCCCTAGCCAAGGAGTAAAGGAGTTGAGAGACGAAGACCGTTCGCGTGCTTGGATCCGGGAACGAGAGGAGTTGCTTCAGTAGATCAGAGAAAAGGATGCTTTGATAGAGTTCCTTGAGCATCGGGTTATTGATGATTCTGATGACGCAATGACTTCTCTACTTCCTCAATCTTCCAAGTTTTGGAAAAGGAAGTATGATCGACTCGCCAAAGAGAAAGCATACATGGAGGCAGCCTACGAGAGGGAGGTGAAGAGGCTTCGTGCATCTTATCTTCCAGTTTCCAGAGCTTTAGATGATTACTTCTAGGGTTCCATAGGATATTCATTTTCCTTCTCTCTTGTATTTGGTTACCAAGACTGTACTTCTTTGGTGTAAAAATATTTTCCAGATATTATTGATATAAGGTTTCCATAAATGTCTAAATGTTTAATATTTCCAATATTTGCAAATAGGACTCTAAAGTTCCTCTGATATAAAAATTAGATCATATGCATTGCATGCATCATGTGCATAAGCAGGTTTTGCTCCAGGCTTCTTGTTCTATGGTCTAACTCTGTGTTCTTCATTTATTTTGAAGACAAGCTGACTCACCGGTACTACACCCGAGCCAACACATCAAGACTAATGGATCATTTGGAACAAGAGAACCGTGAGCTTAAGGAGGAAGTAGCCAGATTGACTGCCCTGATGGAGTCATTCATGGCTGCCCAGAGTCAGTCGTCTCCAACACCTTCAACTCCTCCCCAGAGGACAGTCATCAACTGAGATTGTATCTTCAACTGTGCCTGCGGCCAGCGCACACTTTGCACCAACAGCCATGCCAGCCGGGTTTCCGTGGGGGATGCCTCCCAACTTCATGCCTGAGGGTCCTGCACCCACTTTCGCCTCTCTGTTGGCATCTAGCCCGGTCCTAGTTGTTCCTCCTCCTGTCGTGCATACTATGCCCAGAGTAGACGACACCATCTATCATTCTGAGCCGTCTGAGGGCCCAGATGTCTATGAAAAGATGGATGTTATGAATGACCAATTTCTTGAGCTTCGCAAGGAATTGAAAACTCTTCGAGGAAAAGACCTTTTCGGCAAGTCTGCTGCTGAACTCTGTTTGGTCCCTAATGTCAAAATCCCTGTAAAGTTCAAGGTTCCTGACTTTGAAAAATATAAGGGAAATACTTGCCCTCTCAGCCACCTGGTTATGTATGCAAGGAAGATGTCGACTCAGACCGACAACGATCAGCTCCTATTTCATTATTTCCAGGACAGTTTGTCAGGTGCTACCCTAAGATGGTATATGGGCTTGGATAGCGCGAACATCCGATCCGTCAATGACCTTGGCGAGGCCTTCGTCAAGCAATACAAGTATAACGTGGATATGGCTCCCGATAGGGGTTAATTGAGAGCCATGTCCCAGAAGGACAAGGAAACTTTCAAAGAATATGCCTAGAGGTGGCGAGAGGTAGCATCAGAGATTGTGCCCCCGCTGGAGGAGAAAGAAATGACCAAGATCTTTCTAAAGACCTTAAGTTCTTTTTATTACGAGCCGATGATTGCCAACGCTCCTTCTGACTTCACCGAGATGGTGAACATGGGGATGCGTCTGGAAGAGGGAGTCAGGGAAGGGCGCCTGACCAAAGAAGAAGGATCTTCTGCCAAATGGTATGGGACGTTTGGAAAGAAGAAAGATGGCGAGACACAAGCTGTGACCTCCCATGTTAAACCACGAAGACCCTTGGTGAGGAGGAAGACCGTGCGTCCTGCCGGTAACCAGCATCAGGTGGCTCACATAGCACCTGTTTTCAGAGACAATCAACAATATCAGCATCACAACAATAATCAGCAACAACAACATCCGCAATATCAACAACAACAACACCATCCTCAACAGCAGGCCTACCAGCCTCGAAATAGTAATCAAGCCAGTACAAGCTATGAGAGGAAGAGGGTCACCTTCGATCCTATTCCCATGACCTATGCCGAATTATATCCCTCTTTGATAGAGAGGAAGTTGATTACTCCACGAGACCCACCGGCTATACCTACCAACCCTCAGTGGTTGTATAAGCCCGAATTACATTGTGTTTATCATTTCGGTGTTCCCGGACATGGCGTGGAAAACTGCTACCCACTAAAGACCAAGGTTCAAGGCCTTGTGAGATGTGGTCTTCTGTGTTTCGAGGATGTAGGTCCTAATGTGAAGAAGAACCCATTGCCCGAGCATGGGAAATCTGTCAACATGGTCCAGGGTTTCCCTGGTAAATACAAAGTTAAATATGTCAACCATATTCGACAATCTCTGGTCGAGATGCATAGATTGTTGTGTGAGTACAGTCATTACGAGCACGACCACGATAGATGTCGAGTCTGCACTGTAAATCAAAGAGAATGTCGCCAAGTCCGCAAAGATGTTCAAGAAATGTTGGATGAAGGAGTCATTGAGATACTTCAGAACAGAAATGTTGATGAAGATGCTGATGAAGTCAATGTAATTTCTCCGGCATTCGGGATGCCTGAGCCTGTTATTATCAAATACGATGGTAGCAAGCGAAAGGCTTCTCCTTCTTTGACCATTAAACCGGTCGGCCCTGTGCCATACTCTTCTGAGAAGGCGGTCCCCTATCGCTACAATGTTGTAGCATTAGAGGATGGGAAAGAGGTGCCCCTGCCCTCTACTTTTGTTGTTAACATTGCCGACGTCAGCGGCCTGACCCGTAGCGGCCGTGTCTTTTCGGCTCCGCCAACATCTCAAGCTGATGTTCGAAGGGCTGATGTGGCTGATTATGTTGAACGCTCGGTTGGGACTGCTGTGAATGCTACGAATCTGGAACTTGTTGCCAAACCTGCCTCTACAATGAAAACTTATGTCTTTGTTGGCCATAGTGGAAATATGAAAGAAGACTGTGATGAGATGCTGAGGCTCATCAAAAGAAGTGAGTACAATGTTGTAGGTCAGCTTCTACAGACACCATCCAAGATCTCTGTACTATCCTTGCTGATGAATTCAAAACCACACCGAGAAGCTCTACAGAAGGTGTTGGATGTGGCGTATGTAGACCATGACGTCACAATAGAGCAATTTAATAGTATTGTTGCAAACATCACCGCTTGTAACAATTTAAGTTTTTGTGATGCTGATCTCCCCGAGGAGGGAAGAGACCAGAACTTGGCACTACACATCTCCATGAGCTGTAAAGATGATGCCATGTCCAATGTGTTGGTGGACACTGGGTCGTCATTGAATGTGTTTCCAAAGTCCACTCTTGCTAAATTGTTGTATCAGGGGCCTCCTATGAGGCAGAGTGGAGTGGTAGTGAAAGCTTTCGATGGGTCCCGTAAAACTGTGATTGGAGAGGTTGAGCTCCCAGTCAAGATCGGACCAAGTGATTTCCAGATCACCTTCTAGGTCATGGATATTCACCCATCGTATAGTTGTCTGTTGGGAAAACCATGGATTCACGAGGCAGGCGCCGTGACATCCACCCTACACCAGAAATTGAAGCTTGTCAAAAACAAGAAGCTGGTGGTGGTAGGGGGAGAAAAGGCTCTTCTTGTTAGCCATCTGTCTTCCTTCTCTTATATAGACGCTGAGGATGAAGTTGGAACTCCATTCCAAGCTTTATCTATTGTTGATCCTATTAAGAAAGGAACTTCTTCATTCGCGTCCTATAGAGATGTTAAGTTGGCCATTGAGCATGGTGCAACTGCTGGATTGGGGAAAATGATCAAGCTGGAAGACAACAAATCCTGGGCTGGCATAGGGTATTCTTCTGGCATCTTCAATGAGCATGGGTTGTTCAAGAGTGGTGGTTTCATCCACACCGGTCAAGATGAGGAAGCTGCTGCCATTGTGGAAGAGGATTCAGAGGATTCTGGCAACTTTGTCATCCCTGGAGGGGTCTGCAATAATTGGGTCGCTGTTGATGTTCCAACAGTTATCCATAAGTCAAAGTAATCTTCATTATGTTTAAAAACCCTCCTCCCATGCCAAAAGGAGGAGTGGTGACATTGTTGGCTCATAAATACAATGATATTTTCATTCAATAAATTCATGTTAAATGTTTATTTTTCCATTTATTTTCACTTTTCGCTTTTTGCCTTGTTTGAATTCTAAAATCTCTTTATATCCAAAATCATTATGCAAGTTGATCAAACCCATTGAACATAATGATCCATCACCATCTCCCAACTTTGAGTTCCCTCTATTTGAGGCAGAAGAAGATGATGTTGAAGAAAATCCTGACGAGATTACCCGTCTACTCGAGCACGAAGAGAAGGTCATTCAGCCACATCTTGAGAATCTGGAAACAGTCAACACCATCTCCTAGAAGAGTCTATTAAGAAGGGGTTGATTGAGTTGCTACGAGAATACGTCGACGTCTTTGCCTGGTCGTATAAAGACATGTCTGGTCTGGATATAGATATCGTGCAACATTTCCTGCCTTTGAAGCCTGAGTGCGTGCCTGTGAAGCAGAAGCTCAGAAGAACTCATCCTGATATGGCAGTGAAGATCAAAGAGGAAGTTCATAAGCAACTTGATGTAGGGTTTCTGGTGACTTCTACATATCCTCAATGGGTGGCCAATATTGTGCCCGTGCCTAAGAAAGATGGAAAAGTCTGAATGTGTGTGGACTATAGAGACTTGAATAAAGCTAGTCCGAAAGATGATTTCCCTTTACCACATATTGATATGTTGGTAGATAATACAGCTAAATTCAATGTCTTCTAAGTTATGGATGGATTTTCCGGATATAATCAGATTAAGATGGCACCCGAGGATATGCAGAAGACAACATTCATCACACCTTGGGGAACATTCTGTTATCGAGTGATGCCCTTCGGTTTGAAGAATTCCAGAGCCACGTATCAACGAGCTATGCCTACCTTGTTTCATGATATGATGCACAAGGAGATCGAGGTATATGTTAATGATATGATTGCAAAGTCAAGAACGAAGGTTGAACATGTAGAGCACTTGTTGAAGCTTTTTCAGCATTTGAGGAAGTGTAAGCTTCGTCTGAATCCTAACAAGTGTACATTTGGAGTCCGTTCCGGCAAGTTATTGGGCTTTATTGTCAGCGAAAGTGGTATTGAGGTTGATCCTGCGAAGGTCAAAACAATACAAGAGATGCCTGCGCCCAAAACTGAGAAGCAAATCCGAGGTTTTCTTGGTCGCTTGAATTATATTTCCAGATTTATATCCCACATGACTGCCACATGTGCGCCGATATTCAAGCTTCTCCGGAAAGATCAGTTTCATGATTGGACTGAGGATTGCCAAAAGGCCTTTGACAGTATTAAAGAGTATTTGTCTGAGCCTCCGATTATGTCTCCACCTGTGGAAGGGAGACCATTGATTATGTATCTGACAATTCTTGAAGACTCTATGGGTTGTGTGCTTGGTCAGCAAGACGAATCAGGGAAGAAAGAGTATGCTATTTACTACCTGAGTAAGAAGTTCACCGAGTGTGAGTCTCGATACTAAATGCTTGAGAAAACATGTTGTGCTTTGGCTTGGGCTGCTAAGCGCTTACGCCAGTATATGCTGAATCATACGACTTGGTTGATATCCAAAATGTATCCAATCAAGTATATCTTTGAGAAGCCTGCTTTAACTGGGAGGATTTCCCGTTGGCAGATGTTGTTATCTGAGTATGATATTGAGTATCGAGCTCAAAAGGCTATAAAAGGTAGTGTCTTGGCTGACCACTTGGCACACCAACCGATTGAGGATTATCAGTCAATTCAGTATGACTTCCCAGATGAGGAGATTCTGTATTTGAAAATGAAAGATTGTGATGAGCCGACGCTCGATGAAGGACCTGAGCCTGGTTCCTGATGGAGCATGGTGTTTGATGGTGCTGTGAATCAATATGGAAATGGTATTGGGGCAGTGATTATTACTCCTCAGGGCACACATTTTCCTTTTACAGCAAGACTAACTTTCAAATGCACGAATAATATGGCTGAGTATGAGGCTTGTATTATGGGATTGGAAGAATGTATTGATCTTAGGATCAAACATCTTGATGTTTATGGTGATTCGGCTCTTGTTGTTAATCACATTAAGGGTGAATGGGAGACGAATCAGCCTGGCCTCATCCCATACAGAGATTATGCGAGGAGGTTTTCAACGTTCTTTACTGAAGTTGACTTCCATCATATTCCTCGAGATGAGAATCGGATGGCAGATGCTCTTGCTACACTCGCTTCAATGATTGTGGTAAGACTTTGGAATGAAGTTCCCAATATCACCGTGATGCGCTTGGACAGACCAACTCATGTATTTGCAGTAGAGGAGGTGCAAGATGACAAGCCATGGTATTATGATATCAAGTGCTTTCGTCAGAGCCAGATTTACCCGCCTGGGGCATCTGTGAAAGATAGGAAGACTTTGAGAAGATTATCAGGCAGTTTCTACCTCAATGGCGATGTGCTTTACAAGAGGAATTTTGACATGGTTTTGCTCAGATGCGTGGATAGACACAAAGCAGACCTGTTAATGACTGAGGTCCATGAGGGTTCATTTGGTACTCATGCCAATGGACATGCCATGGCTAGAAAGATGTTGAGAGCAGGCTACTATTGGCTGACAATGGAGTCTGACTGCTGCAAATACGTGAAGAAATGCCACAAGTGTCGGATTTATGCGGATAAGATTCATATTCCACCGACACTTCTGAATGTGATTTCATCACCATGGCCTTTCTCCATGTGTGGGAATTGACATGATTGGCATGATAGAGCCAAAAGCGTCCAATGGTCACAAATTTATTCTCGTAGCAATTGATTACTTCACCAAGTGGGTTGAAGCGACGTCATATGCAAATGTGACCAGGCAGGTGGTTGTGAAGTTTATCAAGAATCAACTCATATGCCGATATGGTGTGCCGGATAAGATCATTATTGACAATGGATCTAACTTGAACTATAAAATGATGAAAGAGCTGTGTAGCGAGTTTAAGATTGCACATCTTAATTATTCTCGTTACAGACCCAAGATGAATGGGGCCGTTGAAGCTGCTAATAAGAATATCAAGAAGATTGTCCAGAAGATGGTTGTCATGTACAAAGATTGGCATGAGATGCTGCCGTTTGCTTTGCATGGATATCGTACATCTGTCCGCACTTTGACAGGGGCAACCCCTTTCTCTCTTGTTTACGACATGGAAGTTGTACTCCCAATAGAGGTGGAGATCCCATCAATGAGAGTCCTGATGGAAGCCAAATTGACTGATGATGAATGGGTTCAGAGTCGTTATGACCAGCTGAATTTGATAGAGGAGAAGAGATTGACTGCCATGTGCCATGGTCAGTTATATCGGCAAAGGATGAAGAAGGCCTTTGATAAAAAGGTCAAGCCTCGTGTGTTTCAAGAAGGTGACCTTGTGCTCAAGAAAGTCTTTTCTTTCGCGCCCGATTCCAGGGGCAAGTGGACTCCAAACTATGAAGGTTCATATGTTGTTAAGAGAGCCTTTTCAGGCGGAGCTTTGATACTTACAACTATGGATGGGGAGGATTTCACTCGTCCTGTGAATTTAGATGCAGTCAAGAAATACTTCGCCTAAATTAAAAACAGAATAGCTCGCTAAGTTGAAAACCCGAAAGGGCGACTTAGGCAAAAATGAGCGTCTCGGTGGATTGAAAACCCGAAAAGGGCGATCCAGGCAAAAGTTAGAGACATAAAAAATGGATATGTATCCCGCTAGATTGAGTACCTCACCCTGGGGAAATCTAGGCAAAAATTAGGGATTTGGCAACTAACTGCATCCTGACAAGACTTTGCTCTACAAACTGTCATCTGTCAAAGATTCTCGCTCAGTCATTGTCAACTGAAGTTTCAAATACATCGGATTCAGAGTTGGTGGAGAAGTGGGCATTATGTTCAATGTAGCCCTCTTCCAATATATATCACCGATTTAGAATTTGTAAAGATCTCTGGAGTCTTGCCATTTGCAGACTACCATCCCATCAAATAAATTTGAGCCTTTATCCAATTATTTGCACTCTTATTTATTTCTATTCAACAAATGTTTTGCATGTTTTAATTGAGAAATATCGTTGTTTTAAATAAATTTTCATAGTTTGTTTTTAAACAAAGTAAACATTCACAATGACAAAAGGATACTTAGGAGGTCTTCAGTACTGTCCCAAGGATGGTATGATTCCCAACAGGGTAAGACATTTGTTCATTTTTTTCAGCATGATTGTATCTTCTTCCTTCAGAGCCCGTTTGTATTTTCTTCCCGAGCAGATTGATTGTGAAGATATTCATCCTTCCTCCTCAGCAGATGTGCTTTCTTCAGCAGTATAAGGAATATGATGACACTAGAACATTTTGATTGATTGGTTGTTCCCCACAGAGTTCCATTATCTCCTCTGATAATTTCCCCAGTAGAGTTGCTCCCACGGCGGATTTTATCCATGTGTGGCCCCTGTCCCCAGCTGGAAGGACTGATGCTCGTTCCCCTGCAGAGATCTTTTTTTCCTGGTATCTCTGGTCCCCATCAGATAGGATGTTCTCCAGTGGGCTTGGCCTTCTCTCTCGAGATGTAGTATCGGATGTTTATTCATCGATCGTTTGACCCGTTTATGTTAGATATGTCTGTTTTGTCAGCATTCATCATACATAAACCACACATATGTGCATATGATTTTCACATTCAAACATTCATGTCGCATTATTTGCCATAAATACCTTTGTTTGTTGTCTCCTGCTATTCGGTGATACATATTTCACCAAGCAGTTGTTTGTGTCTGGTCTCCCCATGAAGAGTCAGCCCCATAAGCAGAAAGTGTTTATCCTTCCTTCCATATTCCCCACTGAGTTATGTCCTCGTGGATGATGGTTGTTTCTGTTTCCTCCCAACACATATATTGGGATGGAGTTCCCCCTGAGTTATATCCTCATAGGCATGAGCCTTGTTTCATCGTGCCTCTCTAGTTTGTTCCTAGATTTGGCCTCTTGTAATTATCCTTGCACTTCCCCGTTTAGTTTAGAGGAATGATTGCTCAGTAACCAGCAATTGTCCATCTTTTCCCCGGTGGAGTCTGTGGTTTTCTACCCTTATACCGGTAGTTAAAAACCCTATGTTTATCCCCTTCCAGAGTTAACCTTTTTTGTTCATCCTAACCGATGACGGTAACTCTTTCGTGGTTTTCTACCTGATAGTGGTAGATGTAATCCCCTTTTTTACGGTTATCTTTATCCAACATTCGGTATTGATATTCCTTCACCTTTTGCGTATATCTCCCGTTAGCCGGTAATGTATCTCCTGGATCATTGCCTTTGTCAATGTATCCCCAGCAAGTCATCTTTCATTTGCCTTTTGTCGGTAATGATCGTTTCTCCCTTTGATTGGTCATCATTTCGGTATCCCGATGCCCTTTTCTTTCGGTCGATTTATCCTTTATTAACCTAGTATCCGGTTGTGGATAGTCTTCCATGCGAGTATGTTATCTACGTTATGACGATAATAGATAATATATCTCATGCACTCTTTGGTCAAAGTCTTTTGGTCTTCCCCAGTCGAGGAAGATTTGTATCGCCTTGTTACAGAGTCGAATGCCCATCCTGAAATCGAGTTTTCTCTTTAGCCTTCCTTTTGGATGATGAGTGTTTTGGAAATGTTCCCCAATTCATGCCTTGATGGGTCACCTATTATATGCCCAGTAACCGGTATCCCTAGTGTTCCTTCCTTTTTTGCTCCCTATTATGACTTTTTGTCCCCTATGGAGTAAGATTTCCTGAGTTGAATTATACCTTTTCAGGTCTTCCTCAGATGTTTTAGATGTTTGATATCTCTCACCCTCATACCAGTCTTAGATATTCATTCTCCCTTAGCGTGTTGTTCTCTCACCCTTATACCGGTGTTTTGGATCACATGTCTCCTTGAGCTTATTACCCAGTAACCGGTAATACCTTATCCTGTTGTTTCCTCAGATGAGTCTTGTTTGGACATTCCCCAGCGAAGCCCCTTAGTGGATTTTCCCCCATCTGAGTCCGGATTTTCATCCGAATGATCCTTTGTGGATAGTTTTGCTATATTGGCATATTTCCCCAATACATGCACCTTGGAGTCAGCTCGATGTCTTTTCATTGATTTATTTTGATGGAATTCCTCTCGTGTCTCTCAGCAAGTTCTAAGTTGTGACCTGCTCACACAATTTATTTCCTTTCATATCCCATTTAGAGTCCCCAGAGTCTCTACCCCATTGAGCGTATCGCTCGTATGGATTGTCAGTTTCTCCTGATTTCTTTTCTCTTTGGGGACACATATCTCCACCAAGTATTACCTTTTGCATACATGCATTTGCATCATGAGGTCTCTTAGGGACCAAAATTCGTCTCTTTGTTATTATTTAAGCCCATTTTACCTCGTCGAGACAAAGATTTTAAACTTCACTTCTCCGGCTAGAATGACCTTAAATATGGGCATCTGTAAGACCCCAATTTTGACCCTAAGATCCCTCATGGCATCATAACATTGCATTTGCATTGCCTCAAGGATCATTAGCATCTTGGCTCCTTCCCTTTGGGGTGGGATCACTTGTGAGTTTGGTTTGAGATCACCAAGCATGCTTGAATTGTATATTATGGCTTTTCTCATTTGATTTACTAACTAAAAGCACAAAAATATGTCACTAACACCTTTTGTTTGTAGCTTGAGCAGTCACAAGATCCAAAGCTTCTAGGAGATCCTATGTGCATTAATATGGCCAAGGGGAGATGAAAGCAAGCATGCTAATGGTTCCCAAAGCTCTCATCCATCAAATATGCATCCCAAGTATCTCAATTCATCATTTTGATCAAAGCAAATCAAGGGGCTTGAGGCTTGTTTCCCAAGGAAACCCTAATTCATCTGTCCATCAATTGTGCCTTGTTCATAAAGCAACCTCAACCCATGGTCAAATAAAATCAAGGGGAGTTCTTTAATTCATCATTTCATGCATATTTGAACTTATTTGAGTGCCCTCAATCATCACTTCATCAAGATATGAGATTTGGACTTGAGAAGTTGATCAGTCAATTCATCTGACTATTTTGAAATACCCTGTGACCTAACTTTTTATGTGTTGGTCAAATGGAGATGATCCCAAGAGAAACAATGTTCTTAAGGACCATGTGAACAACTTTAGTGTTCATCAAAAATTGATTTGAAGCTTGGAAAGTCATCATCCATTCCAAGACATTATAGGTCATTTTGACTAAAACCCTAATTTTTGGTCAACTTCCCAAGGACATAACTCATTCATTTTTCATGATTTTGAAGTGAGACCAAATGAATTGGAAAGATTAAGATGTCTAATTAAAATGTTATGTTTAGCAAAATTGCAAAATCTCAAAAGAAATACATCTGATAATGCAAACAATTATAGGTCACTTTGGACCAAATGCATTAAAATGTGAAAAAGTCCAACTTCAAGTGCCCATAACTTCTTCATCAAAAATATAAATTATGCAAAATTTAAGTCCAAATTGATTGACTTTAAAGGATCTACAACTTTCATGTTTAAGATTTTGTCATTTGGAGCTTTCATCATTGAGACAGAAGGGCTTAAACTTTTGCCAATTTTGAAATGTCCACATATGCATGTTTTGCACCCTACACTTCAAGTGCAATTTCCATTAATTTCCAAGGCCAAAATGGAGTTTTGATCAACATAACATTTGTTCCTTATGCAATAAGCTTTCCAACCATTACTCATAAGGTTGCATTTTAATTTTGGACATGGCATTTTCGAAGACTTCAATGTAATAGTGCATTTTGGAAAATCATTTCAATTGCCATGCATGAGCTGATACAATCCAATCTGCACGTCCATTCTACTTACATCATGCATAAGATTTCATTTCCAAGTGGAATTGGGTCCTCCATGCGCCTGTACAGGCCCATGCATGGAGGCCCTTTCCATTCATGCAAGTTTTGATTCATGCATTCAGCATTGCTTCAGCTATAAATACAAGGCCTTGGCTTCATAATTTCACAACCTGAAGGTGCCCCAATTGCTGCTGAATTGAAATCCTAGCCATCACTAAAGGAACTATCTAATTTCTCTTTCAAATTTTTCAAATCTGAATTTTGATTTCATTGATCAATCTTCAGATCTCAAAGTTCCTAAACCTTCTCTTGATCCATAGTGCCTACTGTTTGCAAAAGCATCCAAAGATCTTGACTCAAATCCTTGCAATTCAAAGGTTTTCTTCAACTGTTATTTGCTTCGAACCAGCTTGTATAGTGTTCCATTTGCTTTGTTATTGTGTGATCTGAAGTCCTCTACATAGAGGCAACATTGTTATGCTTTCAATTTTTGAAAATCATGAAGTTCATATGAACACCACAGAATTTCTACTTCTAATTTCTCTCAATCTAGAGATCTAGAATGGAATTGAGTGGTACAGGGGTGATGTACATCACCCCACCTTTGGAATGATGCCTGGATCGTGCATTTTGGTTAACATTTTTTCCTCTGCAATTTTTGAACCTCGTCGGAGCTGGCCGGAGAAGACGGTGGCGCTGGTCACCGTCTGTTCTCCAGATTTCATCAGGACCGCTCATTCATGTTCCCAGATGCAATCTCACGCGTCCCTTTTATGACTTTTTTTAATGTTCCATGTATCTCGTTTGACTCACGTGTTTGGTAGGCGCGCGTTGTGGACACTCTGATGTGCCAGCTCAATTAATGAGTCTGGATCTAACGCTCTAAGTTTTTTCATATTTTCCATTTTATGATTTTATTTTCCTTTTAGTATTTTAATTCCATTTCATTTCTAAAATTCATATCTCTCTCATTATTGCTCCCAAAATTATGGGACCAATTTCATTCTTCTCCTTTTAATTTCTACTTTCAAAAAATGATTTTTAATATTTTTTATTTTATCATTTGATAATTTTTAGTAATTTTCTCTTTTTTGGTTATTTTTAATTCATTTAAAATAGTTTTGAATATTCAAAAAATACAAAAATATTTTTCCAACCTCTTTGAATGATGATAGATCTATGAAAAATACTCTCATCAATTTACTAATTGATTTGATATTTATTTGAGATTTTAGTTCAATTAGGTTATTTTTATGCATTTTTTTAATTGATTTAAAATAGTTTCTGACTTTTAAAAATGCTGAGTTTTTTTGTCAAACTTTGTTTGACCTTGTTGAACTTGAGATAATTCACTTGGACTTTTCAAAGTTGATTTGAAGTGAGTTTGAAGTTTGACCTTTCTTTATTATTTTAATTCTAGTTTTATTTTAAATATTAAAAATGCCAAAAATGTTTTATTTATTTCTTGACTTCTAATTCTCATTTTGCTTCTGTTTTCTATTATTTGACCTTGATCTTCTCTATCTTTGGTCATTGCTTGTTGATTAATACATACCACTTCCATTAATACACTTTAATTCTTCATCTCCTTCTTCTTTTTCTTTTTTTGATCAATGAGTTAAAGATTGGTGGTTAGCATTGATTATGGAGGTTTAATCTTCCTTGATTCAAATCTAATTCATCTTGATCATAGATCAAGTGAATGGCTTTGTATTAAGGATAAATTGCTTCCTAAATCATGCAAAGAACATAAATCAATACAAGATCATGTTCTCATCTTCTTTTTGGCATGGCAAGTTGTTGGAGTATGATTCACTAATCAAGACCTCTAACTTGTGTTGTTGCCTACATTATTATTGACCGGCCTCAGATAGTTGTGACTTCTACATAAGTCCAATTACGATTGCTTAACATAGCGCTAAAGTTGCCTTATGGCACACTAACTATTAACACTAACCATTAACCATTAACATTTACTTCTTGCACTTTACATTTATGCAATTTACTATTCTTGTACATATTATTCATTTGTTTTCCCCCCTTTGCTCATTTGAGCACATGTTTATGTTAATGCAATTTGCCTTTTTCTCACTTGAGCACATAATTGTGTATATATTATTGTGCTTGTGTTTTGTTTTGATTATTGTGGACCAAATGCAAAGAAATGGACAAATGGACTTAGTTTCTAGGACATTCCCTATGCAAAAATTGGAGTAAAAGGACCTTAATGTTGAAGATAGATTAGAAGGACCAAACCTCTAAACTCACTCTTGTCCATTCTTGATTTACTTCATAGAATTCTTTGATGTGTGTGCTTTTGTGCTAGGGGATCCTATGTGAGCTCAAATTGAAGAACCATTGCCATGTTCATCCAAAGTGAAAGATACAAGAGACATTGGGGATCTTCTAAGAGTTTGTTTGATTATGTTGATTGCTTGAACTTACAATTATTTTGCTTACATATTCCAAAGGATGGGAGCTACTTGGATCATCAATATGATCTCAAGGGAGGAACTCCATTTGTGGTCTTGTTTCTTATCCCTTATCTCTTGTATGATTAGGACTTTAACCATTCTTCTTCTTCCCTCCACTCTAACCCAAGCCAAAACTTTTGTGTAAACATTTAACATTTATTTTCAAACATTAGAAACCTAAGCCTTATGCTTTTGATTTTCAAACTTTCTTTTCATAACACCTATTTTGAATTGAACTTTTAAGTCAACTTTGACCATATTTTGTAAATACTTTTCATTGGTAAAATAACGCATTCAAATGTTTTTGTGGTTTCAATGGCCACTTTCTTAATCAAAACTTTTCATAACCTTTAGCTATTAGGTTTGAGTTATCCTTGAGGTAGATGTAATACTCACCTATATCCTTAGTGATGGACAATGAGTCTTCCATGCGTATTATAGGGTTAACCCCTCACTAGCATGTTGAAGTTATCCTCACATGGTGGATTTGTGGTTTTAGGTTGAGTTTTCTCCCTTGGATAACAAAAGACCTTAAGGCTTTTGGACCAATCAATTCACCAACTTGTTTTAATATTTTTACCCCGAACTACGAGGTTTTGATCCTAATCTTTTTAAGATGGTACGTAGGCAATGGGTTTATCCATCCAAACACAAAAATGTAAATAACTTGTATATTCTCTTCTCATCTCTTCAATCATGTTTGCACAAACAAATTTTCACAAAATACCAACCTTACAACAAATGTGAAAAGGGATCCCTAGGAGTACCTAGGTTGTTTTGGGTGCTTAAAACCTTCCCATTGCATAATCAACCCCCTTACCCCGATCTCTGACATTTTTACTAGTTTTTGATTTGACAAAACTTTTAGGTTTTTGTTCGCTCTCTAACCATTCCTTTGGATAAATAGAAGTGCGGTGGCGACTCGACTTGTATGGTTTACCTTGGATTTAGTCAATATCTCTAATGGTAACGAATACCCCGCTACATTAAGTAGACGAGATAATACATCAGATACTTCTTCATAAATCTCTTCCTCAACCTTAAACATGGGGAAATTAAAAGTTTGAAGAGGGAGTAGGATCATTGTATTCAATGGGTTTGGGAACCAACCTGCATAATGATTTGATATTTTGATTTTAGAGACGTGAATTGTGACCAAATATTATGCAGATGGACAATTATTATTTACTTATTTATGTTTTTTTTGTGATTACCATTTTCAAAAAGGCAAAAAGTAAAAATAAAACATCATAGATGTGGATGAAATAGAATTGCATTTTATTAATGATAATTGAAAATGCCTAACAATGTTCACTTCTCCCTTAGGCATAGGAGAAGGATTTTTCTCAAAACATGAAAACAAATTACTTAGGGTGGTGAACGATAACAGGAATATCAACAGCAAACCAATTGTTGCAAGTCTCGTCAGGCGTCACAAAGTTGGCGCAATCTTCGCTTTCATCACCCTCAATTACAGCAGTTGAGTGTTGTTCATTACCATGGATG
The DNA here is from genome assembly GCF_024323335.1 of Lathyrus oleraceus. NCBI lineage: Eukaryota > Viridiplantae > Streptophyta > Magnoliopsida > Fabales > Fabaceae > Lathyrus > Lathyrus oleraceus. Next base: position 230,772,010 of record NC_066580.1, on the reverse strand, counting down.
AACCCTCCACTGCGGAAACTCGGTTGCACATTTCTAGCTTTGACGTTGAACGACCCTTGTTGAAATCCCAATATGGCCCAACTCTTGTTCTCAACAATCTCTACAATTCGGCCCCACTGATCACTACTACCTACCTCAATAGCTTTTTGAGCATCTTTGAAAGAAGACATGGGTGCCCCAGTTTCCTTCACTTCAGTAATAGACAAGGCTTGGAACAGAGTTCCAACCTCCTCCTCAGCTTCAACATACGTAAAAGATGACAGATGGCTCACCAAAAGCGCTTTCTCTCCACCAACATGCACAAGCTTGTCGTTCTTCACGAATTTCAACTTTTGGTGCAGAGTAGACGTTACAGCTCCAGCCTCATGAATCCATGGCCTTCCCAATAAACAGCTATAGGTCGGGTGGATATCCATTACCTGAAAAGTAATTTGGAAACCACTCAGACCTATTTTTAATGGAAGGTCCACTTCTCCAATTACAGTTTTACGAGAACCGTCAAACGCTTTGACAATTACGCCACTATACTTCATTGGGGTGCCTTGATAAGATGATATGGACAGAGTTGATTTTGGGAGTACATTCAGAGAAGAACCGGTATCAACTAGCACATTTGACAGTGCATCCTCCTTGCAATTCATTGATATATATAGTGCCAGGTTATGATTTTTGCCTTCCTCGGGAATTTTTTCATCACAAAAACTCATATTGTTGCAAGACGTAATGTTGGCCACAATATGGTCAAACTGATCCACAGTAACATCGTGCTTAACATAGGCTTGTTCCAACACTCTTTCCAATGCTTCTCTGTGTGCTTCAGAATTCATTAGCAAAGACAACACTGAAATCTTCGACGGAGTTTGGAGCAGCTACTCCACCACATTGAACTCACTTTTCTTAATCAATCTCAACACTTCATCATCATCGTTAGGCTTCAGTTTGTTGGATTCACCAGACTGACACACGGGAGCACTAACTGGGTTTATTACAAGTACATCCTCCTTCTTACCGATCGTAGCCTCTTCTACATCCTTTGGAAAGACTGGGCCAAATACATGACCACTATGACCCACCTTCGCGATATCAGCTATATTCACAATAGAATTGGTCGTAGGTAATGGAACTTCTTGACCATTCTCCACCATTGTAGCATTATACTGGTAAGGAACAACTTTATCGGATGCATACGGGACGGGGGCCGCTAACCGTATCACTAACGGTGATATTGATCTGTTGACGTTGTTGCTGCTTCTACTATCAAATTGAATGACTACCCACTCAGGGATCTTAAACACTGGTACTATTACATTGACATCATCTACTTCCCTTGACTAATAAACTTGGATAAGCCCTTCATCCCTCAATCTTTGAATGTCCCTCTTCACAATGACACATCCTCGACGGTTCACACTGCATACCACACAACCATCACGGTCATGCTCACATTCACTGACCAAACAAATATCTCTATGAATTGCAACCATAGATTGTCTGATATGGCGAACATCATAAACCTTATATTCTCCAGGATAACCATCTACCATGTTGACAGGGGAATTACCATGAGCGGGTAACGAGTTGGCTCTCAAATTCGGCGCACGGTCCTCAAAGGACAACATTCTAATCTTCACCAGTTTTTGTACCTCATACTTCAACGGGTAACAATTCTCAATATCATGGCCAGGAGCTCCTTGATGAAAGGCACAACGGAGTTTAGGCTTATACCACCATGGAAGTGGCTCGGGAATTTGCGGTGGATTTCTTGGTTGAAGTAGGTTCTTGAGAACCAAAGAAGGGTAGAGTTTGGCGTATGACATAGGAATAGGGTCAAAAGAAACCTTTTTCCTCTCGGATTTTTGTTGTTGATTATTATTGTTGTTGCTGTTGTAGTTGGTTCTTTGTTGCGATGGTTATTGACGTTGTTGTTGAATTGACACTGATTGATTGTTGGAATTGTTTGAAAACACTAGAACTATTAATGAAACTTGATGTTGATGCTGACGCGGTTGAGGTTTTCTTATGGCATGGGGCCTCCTCTGCCTTCCTACAGACACTGCATTAGTTTCCCATTCCTTTTTCTTCGCAAAACTGCTGCCAGATTTCCTACTAGGCGCCACCTCTTCCTTAGACAAACGTCCTTCACGGACTCCTTCCTCTAACCTCATCCCCATGTTTACCATTTCGGTAAAGTCACTAGGTGCACTGTCAATCATGTGTTCGTAATAAAACGAACTAAGGGTCTTTAGGAAAATCTTCGTCATCTCCTCCTTTTCCAACGGAGGATTAATCTGAGCGGAAAGCTCTCTCCACCTTTAGGCATACTCTTTGAATGTCTCTTTGTCCTTCTGAGACATAGACCTCAGCTGGTCTCTATTAGGCGCTATGTCCATATTATACTTGTATTGTTTCACAAAAGCTTCACCCAAATCGTTGAACGTGCGAACACTTACACTGTCTAGCCCCATATACCGTCTCAGAGCAGCACCAGTCAGGTTGTCTTGAAAGTAGTGAATTAGTAACTGATCATTATCAGTTTGAGTTGACATTTTTCTGCCATACATAACAAGTTGGCTTAACGGATAAGTGTTTCCCTTATACTTTTCAAAGTTAGAGACTTTGAACTTCATCGGGATCTTCACATTTGGTACCAAGCAGAGTTCAGCAGCACACTTACCAAACAAGTCATTTCCTCTCAGAGTCTTCAATTCCTTTCGCAACTCAAGGAATTGATCCTTCATTTCATCCATTTTCTCATAAACATTTGGGCCCTCAGACGACTCAGAATGGTAGATGGTGTCCTCAACATGAGGCAAGGTATGAACAACTGGAGGTGGCACAAACATGATCGGGCTAGATGACGGCATAGAAGCAAATGTGGGCGCAAACCCTTCAGACATGAAATTTTGTGGCATTCCCCATGGGGATCCAACGTAGGCATAAGACGCGATGTCTTAGCGAGCACACTTCTCTTTAACCCATAGGTAGCCGAGCTACGAAGACTCTGATTCTCATACTCAGATGAGATACGTATGCAGTGGATGCGACATCCGTGCGAGTCATTTTCTTTTGACCCTCTCCTTTAGTAAATAGTACATTAGATAAACACACACCCTTTAGACAAGAACAACAATAGTGGATCCCGTAGAGTACTGCGGATGCGTAGGGGTGCTAATACCTTCCCTTCGCATAATCGACTCCTGAACCCAAGATTTGGTTGCGAGACCTTGTCTTTTCCTTTCTTTTCTCCAGGTTTACTTCGAGCGTTTCCTTTCCCTCCTTTGGGATAAATAACGCACGGTGGCGACTCTTCTGTCATTTCTTTTTCGCCGGTTGATTCTTTCGCAGGTTGCGATAGATACCACAAACTATGAGGTTTTGATCCCTCATTTTTATGTTGGTACGTAGGCACAAGTCCGAAGGTCTTGTCAAAAACAAAAATATAATTAATGAATTCTTTTCTCATCTCCACGCTCTATTTATTACAAACATATTTTATGAAAAAAACACATACACACATAAAAAGGGCTCCATAGGAGTACCTAGGACACTTTGGGTGCTAACACCTTCCCTCTGTGTAACGAACCCCCTTACCTGTAATCTCTGACATTTTATTAGTTTTGATTTGAAAACTTCTTACCTTTGGGTTTTGTTCGTACTTTTACCTTTTCCTTTGGAAACAATAAAAGCGTGGTGGTGACTCTGGTTTTATTGAAGTTAAGTTTATCCATAGCTTAATGGTCATGAATTTACCGCTATAGAAATTAAGTGGAGACTCTGCTGGGGAGTAGTCCTCAGTGGGTTTATCCTACTTTTTTATGTGTATATAATTGTATATTTGATGTTTTTATATATTTTTTTTTGTTACAATCTGCTTGTTGCGCTTGGTGATCTCTGAGTGGTGAGATAAGTTCTAACCCGAACTTGAGTGCAATTAAGATAGGAGGATGGTATAGTCATGTTCGACTTGTGTGGAGTAGTCCTTAACAAGTTAGCTTGAGACATATCTACTCAGTGGAGACCCTTTTGGAGCTATTGATGTCACACAAGTTATTTGTGGTTAGGCATTACTTTCTCTGATTTGGGGTCCGAGAAGCTGAGGACCGTAGAACATTTAACCCAACTTGGCCTATTTAGGACATAGTGCAGAGAATGTTCAGGTGTAGACTTGATAACAGTTGTTACGCGATACTACACTCAGACGAGTTTCTCTTAAGAATATTATGAGTTGATGAGTCATCCATCCTAACCAATATTATTCGATAGATGGAATTAATACTCTAGGAACTTTTTAGAACATGATCTACAGGTTTTTATCCTTAGTACACTCCTTTGGGATGGTTCTTAACCTGACTCCATACTAGTGGCTCACAACAAACCCTTTGATTCTTGGTTGATCCAATCAAGTCTTGTCAATATCAATGGAACTTGGGTGTTGATAAGGTAAAAACCATAATCCACCAAAATGGATGATTGATCTTGGAAATGACTTGATTCATCCCTTGACCTCTGTTTGTGTTTGCCTTGTGTGTGATCCCTTGTTTGTGATTGTTGCATTCATGCATTCATGCATATCATAACATTCATCACACGAAAAATGACTTCAAGGAACTGAGGCTTTATTTGCAAATATTTTCAGATCATGGATTATGGATGAAGGAACACTAAGAAGTACAGTTTCAGATGTCTTGATTTGAAAGAGCTAAGGAAACTATCATCTTTTGTATTAGATCCCTTGGACTTCAAGCAACATCATGCGAAGCTACTATCTGTGTTATTTGCTGATGTGGTTGAAGGACTCAGGAGTGTGTTGGTTCAGTTTTATGATCCTCTCTACCGTTTCTTCACATTTCCCAATTATCAGTTTGTGCCTACATTAGAGGAGTATGCCCATCTTTTGGGAATACCTATTTCTGAGAAGGTGCCTTTTAGTGATATGAAGGAGGTTCCCATATCTCATCTCATAGCTGAAGCTCTTCATCTAAAGAAGTATGAGATTGAGGCTCATTGGGTAAAGAAATGAGGTATTTTTGGGTTGACTTCTAAGTTCCTCATTAGAAAAGCTACTGTCTTTGCTCAAGCTGATACTATGGACGATTTTGAAGCTATCTTTGTGTTGCTCATCTATGGTTTAACTTTGTTCCCTAACATTGACGGTTTTGTTGATGTTAACGCCATTAGAATCTTCTTGATTGGAAATCTCGTGCCTACTTTATTGGCTGACATGTATTTTTCTTTGCATTTGAGAAATTCTAAAGGTGGTGGGACTATTGTGTGTTGTGTTCCTCTTTTGTACAAGTGGTTTATTTTGCACTTGTCTCAGACGCCTGCTTTTGTAGAGAACAAACAATGTCTACAATGGTCTCAGAGACTTATGTACCTCACTAATGATGATATTGTTTGGTATGACTCTGCATTGAGTAGCTTGGATATTATAGATAGTTATGGTGAATTCTCTAATGTGCCTCTCATTGGTACACAAGGAGGAATCAACTACAATCCTGCTTTGGCTCGTCGTCAACTTGGTTTCCCCTTGAGAGACAAACCTAATAACACTCAGTTAGTAGGTCTTTTCTATCAAGAGGGTAAAGATCCTCAACGTTTGAAACAGAAGATGATACATGCTTGGCATAATGTGCATAGAAAAGGAAGATCTGAGCTTGGTTCGCGTAACTGTGTAACTTTGGAAGCTTACACTACTTGGGTGAAGAAGAAAGCTTTGGAGTTGAAGATGTCGTATGCTTGTGAGAGACCTATATCTTGGGTTGTGGCTGAGCCATCAACTCTCCCTAACCAAGATGTAGAGGAGTTGAAAGATGCACTCTCCAAGATGAAGCAAGAAAGAGATATGTGGGAAGAGCGGTTCCATGCTTTGAGCCAAGAGCATGAGGAGTTGCAGCTTGAGTCAAAGGATAAAGACACGCTTATTGAACTTCTTGAAGACCGAGCAGTGAAGAGACAGAGAGAGCCAGAGGGTCCATCTTCCTCTAGTATGCCTCATCCTTCCGGTGCTTGGAAGAAGATTGTTGATCAGCTTGTCCTTGAGAAGGCTCATATGAAGACATCTTTTGAGACCGAGATTCCACGCATCCAAAGGAAGTACGCACCTGTAGCCAGATCATCTGACACCGTTGTTAGGGGATCCTTAGGATGATTAGTTTCCTTTTCTCTTGTTTTTGTACTTTGGTTTCTGAAATTGTACTCAGTGTAATCCTTCCAAATTATATGAATAAAAGAGATTTTTTATGGTCAATCAAATTGTTATTATTTTTATTATATATTTGCAAATAAAATAGTATGTTCCTTGAAATTAAATAAACAAAAACATTGCATTTCATGCATCATTTGCATGATAAGTTTTCTTCCGCCATATGTCTTATCGGTTATTCTATTGTGCGTCATCCAAGCTGACTCACCGATACAACAATCGCGCCAACCAACCCAGAACTATGGAGCATTTGGAACAAGAGAACAGAGAACTGATGGATGAGATTGCTCATCTGATTGCTATGATGGAGTCTATTTTTGATACACAAAATCAGTCTTCACCAACTCCCGCAACTCCTCCCCGGAGGACTGTCATCTCCGAGGTTGCTACCTCAACCATGCCTGTTGCTGCCACTCAATCCGGTCAGACTATGCCTGTTAGTTGTCAGTCAAAAAGTAACTCGGTAAGACATCGCATCTTGTGCCTACGTATCTCATCTGGAATGAGAATTAGAGTTGTCGTAGTTTTGCTACATAGGGGTTGCCATCTGAACATGGACTTACAAAGGAAGACACCTGTTGTGTCAAAGGAGAGTGGGCAATGTGTTCACGTCCTAGCAGCAGGTGTCGCAGCTCGTTGAATCGAGTCTTAGGCAGTTACCTTTTTGCAATAGAACGGAGTGACATGCCACAGGATCGGAGACCCACGGAAGGTCTAAAAAAATGGGGAAGCTCTGCCCTGAGTTGTCACGCAATGTGGACCTAATTGTTAGGATTTACAAATGGGAATATCTACCTAATGTTAGCATGCAAAGAATGAAGGGAATTAGACCTATGTTATCATACAAGAGAATAAGGGAATTCTACCTATGTTATCATACAAAAGAAAAAGGGAATACTACTTATGTTATCATACAAAGGGTTCTACCTAATGGGTGCTACCTAAACGGAACAAGAATCGACGAATGGAGCAAGGAGAGGAACCAGGGGTAAGGGTAGATGGCGATGCATGAAGCAATCGACTTACAGGTGGTAGATGGCGATGCATGAAGCAATCGACTTACAAGAGAAATGGCGATGCATGAAGCAATCGACTTACAAAAGGATGGATGAATATGTGTTGGTTCTATTAAATTTTGAAAATCATTACTCGACGTTGGATCGAGGTTTTGATCTTGTTTTGAAATGGTTATCGGATGTTCATTTTAGTTCTTGTATTAACAGATGAATAAAGAATGAAAGAGTTAACATTATACACTTCATGGGAGAGGGGTACATTTGTTATGAATGGGGATGGTCATGGCAATCAAGCAATAATAATATATGCCTCATACACCATACAAGTATGCCACAGTTAGCAATAAAGTCAGATATATAAACAAGTATATGATCAAATCAAATAATCATAGAATGAAGTAATGAAGCATTAGACAATGCATGAGAGGTATAGACATGTTAAACAATCAAACAATGGAAGCATGGATGAAAGAAACAAGTATAAAAAATATCAGATGAATCAGACAGGTGAAACTATGCACACAAAGGACCACTGAATAATTTAATCGGGAAATGATGCAAGGATCAAATAAAATCAAGATGAAAAGCCTCTAATACATGGCATATGAGATGAACAGGGGAGGATCAAAAGATCTCTTCAATTGCCCTAAGCAATCCCTTAAGTCAAACATCAATCATAGAAAAGTCAACTGTAAAGTCAAGTCAACTTAAAAAATGTCAAATAAATAGTAAATTAATCAAGAAAATTAAGAAAAATTAAACTAAGTTAGGTGGGGTCAGGACATCATCATCCCCCAAAAATATTTCAAAAATAATGAAAATTGGTTATTGAATTAATTGAAATAAAACAGAAGTCAAATGAAAAGTCAACCAAGCAAACTAGGTCAAAAATAAATCCAAAATAAATTGAAAAATGGGAAGTAAAATTCCAATAAAAGGTCAGGTTGACCATGAGACATTGGCAACCCTCATCCCAAAAATCAGAAGTTAAAAATAATTCTAAGTCATGAAAATAAAATTAATGAAAAAAAGTGTATTAGAATGAACCATTTGAAATAAATAATTGAAAATCAAATATTAACATTAAATAAAATATGAAAATAAAAATTAAATAAATTAAATAAAACATTAAAGAAAGTGAAAAATATTTTTTGTTATTTTTGTGAACAACTAAAATATTTTTATTAATTAAAAAGCAAAACAGAAAAATAAAAATGAATTAAGAAAGAAAAAGAAAATAATGAAAATAAATGGGATAATGGGCCAGAATGGAGGGGTGCAGCTAGCGTGCACTGAAGGAAGCCCAGCCCAGCGTGAACAGGAGCGCGTGAGAGCAAAACTAATATGTTCATTTATTTAAATCCATGTAACACGTGAATCAATTGGTCATGGCTGGTTATAAGTTATTTGATGACAAAATAATGATGGACGGTGGAGATTACAACTAGCGCGCGGGATCGAACAACCGTGAGAGTGCCACGTATTATTTTCTTCCCATGCAAACCAAGCCCTAACAACATGCATGTGTGAAACGCGGAAACGGCGGAGAATTTTCTCCAACTTCCAATCAAAATATCTCACAACTCAGGGCTCCAAATGAGATGATGTAAAAAGCAAAATTCAAGCTTGAAACGACTAGAACACAATGGTATCTTGTTTCATTGAAAATAATGGCTTGAACATGTAGAAAAGTGAACAACAAGGTGGCTTCATGAACACGGATTCAATAAAAAATAATGTCACAAACTCCAACTTAATGAACATGCTTCATGCTGAGGGCTTTACAAACAATCATGGCATGGTATTAACATGGCAAATAAGTATGGAACAAGCATGGCATAAACGAAAACTAACATGAAACATGGATTGTAAGCATGAAATGAACATGGAAAATATGATGAGCAAGCATAGAATGAGCATGGAAGATAGTGATGAAATGTTTACCTAGTGGATGCAAGGTTCACTGCCTCTTGATGTTGGAGAGGATGGAAGAAAAATGGAAGCTTTGAAATTTCAAGAAACTTATGAAAATGGAAAAGGAATGAAACTTGGATTTCTTGCTCCTTGCCTTGCTTGCTCTTTCTTAACTCGAAAATGGCATCCACCACCTTTCAGATTAGGGTTTTGAACCTTAAGTATGTAGGGTTTAAAGTGCTTAATCGGCTTGAAGTGTTTGACTTGGATTATGTGCAAAAGGTGCAAAAATGAGGTGTGAAAAGAAATGGCTAAATGTGGCAAAACTTAAGTGAGTGAACATAAAGAAAATGGCCAAATGAGGTAAAAAGTGTGTTGGTTGGTTTTGTGGTCTGATTTGGTTTGGCTTGTGCAGCACAAAAATAGTCCAACAGGGTGACTTTAAGACCTTGTATCTTGATGAGTATGTAACCAAATGGCAAGGCAATGCAAACAGTAGAAAGAGGGCATGGAGCTTAACATATTTAATGTTGAACTAAAATTGAAATGATGAGTCGAAATAGGTGAAAAATGGCCATAAAGTGCAGGTCTCACAGCTGCAGAATGGTTGGGCCTGTTTGGCCTAAATGCTGCCAAAAAATTCAGTTAATGAGGCCAACTTCAGATGAGTGTATCTTTCAAACCAATGATCCAAATGGGATGATTCTAAAAGAATGTGAAAGAGGACATAGCAAGGTACAACTGTCATGAAGAAAGTATTTTCAAAATATGCCTTGAAGTGCAAGAAATCTGGCCCATAAGTCTTGACAAATTTTGCAAATTTTGGACTTAGAAAATTTTCTAAGTGTTCTAAAATAATGCCCCACTTTGCCCAAGCATAACTTTCTCAATTTTAATCCAAATGAAACAAACTTTATATCTATAGAAAGCTTGGAACAAGAGGAACAAGTTTTATGTTGGAGAAATTTTCAAATGGAGCTTGAATCTTGATGGAAAATGGGCTTAAAGTGGGTGCAAAAACCATAAAAACTTGCCCTAAATGGAAAGTCAACTATTTCCAAATTTAGTAACTTTTCAAACTCCAGATTAAATGATGAATCCATGATCCAACCTTGATAAAATTTCACATGTAAGCTCCCTTAGGCATGAATTTTGAGATTCCACTTTCAAAATGTCAGGAGTTGACTTTTCCGGCCCGACAGTTGACTTTTCTAAAACTGTCTGATTCTCGATTCCATTGATCAATTGAAGCACCTCTAGCTCAAATAAAGAGCTGGTTTTTTGTATGTAGACCCTTGTGGACATATGGAGGGCCATGGAAAAGAGTTTCACCCAAGGAATCAGAAATAGACTGATTTTATACCAAAACCTAGTTTTAGGGCAAAAATGACTAGGAACTGATTGCACTGATTGCCAATGGATCTTTCTGAGATAATTGTGAATCTTCCTAGGCCAAGATGCCTCTATAATCATGACATGAATGAGCCCCCTTTTATTCCCACCAAACATTGCCTGTTGCAGATTGCCATGAAACCCTAATTTCTGATTAAATCCATATGCACATCCTGAGAGCTCTGAATCCTCCACTGATGAACTGAGGACCACAATGAGATGCCTGGACCACCTTGAAACCCTTTGAGACTTGTATATTTGGAAGATGAAGTCCAATTTTCAACCTTGCTTTGTTTGGGGCCCTTCTGTGAAGGAGTGATCAATCAAACCCTGATTTCCCAAGTCACTGATACAGTAGGCAATGAGTATGACCTAGTATGATGCTAATGCAGTGTGAAACATAATCCCATGCTTTCCATGAAAAAGTGAAGGGTAAATTTTGGGGTATTACAGTTGCCCTTATTCAATCAACTAGAGACCCGAAAGGGAGATAGCAACGGCTTTTGCACTTTCGAGGTATCAAGGGATTGAATACAATAAAAACCAGGAAATTTAAACTGAAGTGAAAAAGAAGTAACAATGCCTGTCAGAATCGGCAAAGAAGTAGTCTTGAAAAAGAATCTGTCTGGTACGGTGAGAATCGGTCTGAACACCGAAAAAAGAGAATGTTAGCCCGAATACCAAAATAAATGGTAACACAAGAATCTTGATCTGAGCATCAACAAAGAATCCGTCTGGTACGGTGAGGGTCGGTCGGAACACCGAAAAAAAAAGAGTGTTAACCTGGATACCAAAATAAATGGTAACGCAGAAATAACCATGGCCTCAATGCTGCTCATCAGTCTGAATACTGGAAATGACTTCGATCTGAGCATCGGAAAATATGAGATTATCAAACATCGGTTTGAATACCGGGAAACTGGCTCGAACGCCACTTCGGTCTGAATACCGGAAAACTGGCCTGAATGCCACTTCGGTCTGAATACCGGAAACTGGCCTGAATGCCCCAAGTTCTATCGACCTGAACGTTGGAAACTTCTTCGATCTGAATATCAGAAAATTGGCCTGAATGCCACTTCGGTCTAAATACCGGAAATTGGCCTGAATGCCACTTCGGCATGAATACCGGAAACTGGCCTGAATGCCACAAGTTGCATCGACCTGAACGTCGGAAACTTCTTCGATCTGAATATTGAAAAATTTGCCTGAATGCCACTTCGGTCTGAATACCAGAAACTAGCCTGAACGCCACTTCGTTCTGAATACCGGAAAAACTGGCCTGAATGCCACTTCGGTCTGGATACCGGAAACTGGCCTGAATGCCACAAGTTGCATCGACCTAAACGTCGGAAACTTCTTCGATCTGAATATCGGAAAATTGGCCTGAATGCCGCTTCGGTCTAAATACTAGAAACTGTCCTGAACGCCACTTCGGTCTGAATATCGGAAAATTGGCCTGAATGCCACTTCGGTCTGAATACCGGAAACTTTTCATGCCTGTCAGCATCGGCAAAAATAGGGAAAATGATAATTGAGGCTGCGCGTGGGCCAATGACCTATCCTGGGGATAATAAGTCACGAACAACCTTCAGTCTGAGCACTGGAAACAACCTCTGGCTTATCACTTGGGATACCAAGAATGTCTTATGTATACATGCGTATGTTTGAATTTTTCAATGGCGTAATGCTCCATGAAAATGGAAATGCTACGCGATTTGGGAGGATGCAATGCAATATGATTCGACGTGCAGGGATGCGAAATGCTGGGGAGAATGCCAAGCCGAGGCAAGGAATTCTGCTGGGGAAATGATCACAGTTTTCAGGACCCTGGCACTACTGTTGGAGATGCACAACACAATGAACTCGGTGGGGAGAAGATCGGTCATGCGGTGTTCTACCAATAACGAAATACCGAGACTCTGACTGGGGAGAGAATGGCACTGAAAGCTTGCTGCTGAGGAAAGCGACAGTGGTTCTGGTAACCAAAATCTGCGAGAGAGACGACTCAGGAGGGGATGCAAACACCGATACGGTACCGAGATCCTGCTTCAAGGAAAGAGACCACGGATATGGCGTCGAGATCATCGATCTGGCATCGAACTCTGAGGAGCAGTTGCTTCTGCTGGGAAGATAAAGTCTGGCACTGTCAACTCTGCTGGGGATATACATTTTGGCACTGTCAACTCTACTGGGGAGTATATAATCTGAAATAACCGCTTGGGGGAGCACAGTAGTGAGAACCTGCTGGGGATTGAAGAATCCAATGCTCGGATCATCTCTGCAGGGATAAGATACCAAATACCCATTGTTGGAGAAAAACAAACCCGATCATCTGCTGGGAACCTTAAGGAGATGCCCCGAGCGTACCTGTTCTGAATAGACAATCCAAAGCATTCAAAATCTTACAGCAATTTTAGATGTTTATTAAGCATATACCTGTAAAGCTCTTATGTTTCATGATGCAATGATTATTAAAAATTCGGACGTCATTTTTGCAAACAAAACAGTAAAAATGAAAATGTAAACAGAGATATACTGAATAACATGAGTTTATTGATCGAATGGCCTCTGAATAGGCATTTACATCAAGAAGCAATCCCTGGAAAGAGGTAATCGCACAAAAGATAAAAACAGGAATTAATCTAATGGCAATGTGAAATGGATTTCTATCGGGTTCCAATTCTGCTATGACTCGCTCGTCTTCAAGATCCTCCAGATGATCAGCTTTCTGAAAAAGGGTGATTGGACTGTTTCCTATCCTTCGAAAGTTTCCAGTTATCGACACCAGATGAGATTCAGAACCCCTCAGAAAACAGTCATTCCCTTAATCCCTAACTTTTGCCTGGATCGCCCTTTCGGGTTTTCAATCCACCAAGATACCCATTTTTGCCTAAGTTGCCTTTTCAGGTTTTCAACTTACCGGGTGTACAATCTTTTTTCATTTTTAATCCCTAACTTTTGCCCGAACCTTTTTCATTTTCTTGGTTCGTCGGGATGCCCATTTTTTGCCTGGACTATTTTTTTTATTGTCCAACGGGTCTATTTTATGCGAAGTATTTTTTAACTACGTCTGAGTTCACAGGGGAAGTGAAGTCTTCACCATCCATAGTTGCAAGCATTAAGGCTCCACCATCAAAAATCTTAGTGACAATATATGCTCCCTCATAGTTAGGAGTCCACTTGCCCCTGTGATCTGTCTGAGGAGGAAGGATCCGTTTCAACACTAAATCTCCGACTTGGAGGCATCGAGGACGCACTTTCCGATCAAAGGCTCTCTTCATCCTACTTTGATACAACTGTCTGTGACAAATGGCTGCCATTCGCTTCTCTTCGATAAGACTCAACTCGTTGAACCTTGTTCGAATCCATTCAGCTTCGTCTAACTTAACATCCAGCAGGACTCTTAGAGAAGGAATCTCCACTTCAACGGGTAGGACTTCTTCCATACCATACACAAGGGAGTAAGGGGTTGCCCCGGTCGACGTACGTACTAAAGTACGGTACCCATGTAAGGCGAAGGGTAGCATCTCATGCCAATCTCTATACATGATGACCATCTTCTGCACAATCTTCTTTATGTTCTTATTTGCTGCCTCAACAGCACCGTTCATCTTAGGACGATAAGGGGAAGAATTGTGATGTTGAATGTTGAAGTTCTGGCACAACTCCTTCATCATTTTGTTATTGAGATTAGAACCATTATCAGTGATGATCCTCTCGGGAACCCCATGTCGCAACCTGAAAAATGGAATGCGAAAAAAAACAACCGGCGAAGAAAGACAGGAGAGTCGCCACCGTGCGTTATTTATCCCAAAGGAGGGAAAGGAAACGCTCGAAGTAAACCTGGAAAAAGGAAAGGACAAGACAGGGTCTCGCAACCAAATCTTGGGTTCGGGAGTCGATTATACGAAGGGAAGGTATTAGCACCCCAACGCATCCGTAGTACTCTACGGGATCCACTTTTGTAGTTCTTGTCTAAAGGGTGTGGGTTTATCTAATGTGTTATTTACTAAAAAAAAGGGGTCAAAAGAAAATGACTCGCACGGATGTCGCATCCACTGCATACGTATCTCATCTGAATATGAGAATCAGAGTCTTCGTAGCTCGGCTACCTAGGGGTTAAGGGTAATTGTGCTCGCTAAGACATCGCGTCTTATGCCTACGTATCTCATCTGGAATGAGAATCAGAGCAAGCCGTAGTTCGGCTAACTACGGGGTTATGGATTGGGTTTTGGACGAACGACGTTACTACGCAATCTACCAGATGCTCGACCTTGGGAGACTTACTCGCCTGTAGTAGAAGGAGTATGTGTTCTTAGGAGAAGAAAAATCAATGAAATGTTTGCGTTTTAGGAACGCGCATGCAAAATGAGTCCTGGACGAAGGAACCTGTAAAAAAAACTAAACACACAAAAACATTGCCTCCTATCGAGGTCTTCCAGCTAGGAAAGCAGTAAAATGCGGGAAAAATGTAAAAGTACCACGCGGATAAAGATCTGAAGTAACAGCAATTAGAGGAATGGGAAACCCAGGGATCCTTCCAAGCTAAACACCATCAAAGAAAGTGAGTCAGTACAGGTAATCGGAATAAACCTCTAGGTGGTATCCCACAAATAAAGTGGAACACCAGGCAAGCTATCCCTGCAAGAGTATGTGAGCCCTCACAAAAACTCAACAAACAGGTTAGAGTAATATGACGGAATTAGGAGAAAACAATGCCATAACAAACACAAAACAGGTTAGATCAAACAGGATAGGGTAATCAAGAGTTGCCCCCAAATCAAAATGTAACCACATGAATCATGCCATTAAAATTCACAAAAAGCTCAGAAAAAGCAACCAAGGGTAGGAGGCCTAAACCTCTGGTCAAACACATGCATCAAAAGGGTATCAAATTCACCCATAATACCTCATACATTCAGAGCATTCAACTTCAAAGCACAAAGGTAATGGGAATAAGGGAAAACCTGATTGGATAGATCGGTTGAAATCAAATGGCACGGTTGGATTTGCAAACCAATGTTAGGGTTTGCTTGAGCTGAAAGTGTGTGAGTCAGAATGAACCTTTCAGAGTTGCCTGGACGTTGCTGCATATTAATTCTCACTCTCTCTGTCTATGTTTCTCTCCAGGTTTTGTCCAGGGTTTTGTTCCAAGGAAACCTCAGAGTGTTTTGCTTCTCTTCCTTTTTCTATCTGTTCTCCCTCTTTTATAACCTGATTTTCATGGCTTTGTGGGCTCAAATGAGAGAGGTCCATGTTCAAGATTTTTCTATTATATTTTATTTATTTATTTATTTATTTATTTAATTAATTAATTATTATTTTTGTTTTTTTTTGTTTTTTCTTCGTTGTCGTTTTTTTTTTTGCATAACACGTGGGCTTCGCCTAGCGAGCATGACAGCTCATGAACAAACCTTTGCTCCTTCAAGATTAACGTTTTGACTGACGAATATACCCCTGTTGGAAGTAACTCAAGTCTTTCCCTTGTGTTGACTGATCATCTATATAGAACCCACAAAGTGTCCTGGATAATGTTCAAGCTTCTTGGAGCTAATCCCGATTGACATGATGAAATGCAATGTATCTAATGTTAAATGACCTAAAAATGAATGCGTGAATAAGGAGGGCAAATTTTGGGGTGTTACAGCTGCCCCTATTCAGTCATCAGCTAACCCGAGCAGGATGAAAGCGAACAACTTATCAGACAAACAGGGTGAGCTGTGATTGAATACCAAAGACAGACCGAAAATTTGCGCTCCAAGAACACCACAAAAATGCTGAAATACACCGCGCTGTTTATTTCTCTTCCGACCATCTGGCTGAATCTAAATCAGTCTTCTGACTTAATCTGGAGTTTCGATCCTCTTGCTGAATCTATACTCAATTTAGTCCTCTGGTTGGATGTTAATTTTGATGCTCGGGCTGGATGAGGTTTCAATCTTCTGGCTAGATCTTCTTCGATCTTCTGGCTAGATCTTCTTTGTTTCGATTCTCTGGCTGAATCTATTTTCTTTGATTCTCTGGCTGAATCTACTTCGATCTTCTGGCTAGATCTGAATTGTTTCAATTCTCTGGCTGAATCTATTTCTGGTCTTCGGGCTAGACCTGACTTCGATCTTCTGGATAGATCTTCTTCGATCTTCTGGCTAGATCTCCGTTGTTTCGATTCTCTGGCTGAATCTATTTTCTTTGATTCTCTGGCTGAATCTACTTCGATCTTCTGGCTAGATCTGAATTGTTTCGATTCTCTGGCTGAATATATTTCTGGTCTTCGGGCTAGACCTGACTTCGATCTTCTGGCTAGATCTTCTTCGATCTTCTGGCTAGATCTGAATTGTTTTGATTCTCTGGCTGAATCTATTTCGATCTTCTGGCTAGATCTGAATTGTTTCGATTCTCTGGCTGAATCTATTTATTTTTCGGTCTTCGGGCTAGACCTAACTTTGATCTTCTGGCTAGATCTGTATTGTTTTGATGATAAATTCCCATCATCAAGATCTCGCATCTGGGGCATGTGCTGGTTGACCCTCTTTCGAAATCTACAGTCTTCATGTTAGATATGCAGCTTCGAGAATATCCCACTTTTGGGCTTCGTACATATTCTTCAGGCTAGAACATGTTATAACGACTCTTCGATTAGACTTTGTTTTTTTAATGCGATCCGCGGGCTGGATCCTCTTGTAGGTTGATTTTCTGTTGAGCTGTCAATCTATTCCTCCAGCTGGCTTGCTGGGGAAATAACGCTCGTAGTCGACTCTCTGGCTGAATCTTCGAAATGACCCTCAGGCTGGATCTCTGGAAAACGATTCTCAGGCTGAATCTTCGAAATGACCCTCATGCTGGGTCACACACACACTTGATCCTCTGGCCGAATCTCATGACTTTGGTTGTAAAGTAATTTTTCAGTCTGCTTTGAAGAACCTGTTTATCAGCTTATGTGTATGTTTGATATGCATGCAAATGCAAATGCAAATGTTATGCATGGTTCAAAAGAAAAAAGAAATCTGCTTGGGGAAGCAACTCTGGAAGGGAGCGAATCGCTGTATCAATCCTTGAATGCTCTGTGGGGAACGATCCGTCTGCCGGGACCGGGGAGCCACCAAAAATAAATTGGCCTTTTTGAAAAGTTGACCTTGCTGGGGAAGTATCAACTATGGAAACTTTGCTTGGCGAGGCTCTGCGAGGAGAGTCTGTGAGGAAAGCACTTCCTGGGGAAATGTCGTAGGAATCGACCTTTGCTGGGGATATGAACTTGCTAATCGTCCTCAGGCTAGGGATTAAAACAAATCTGTTAAAAAAAATAATTTGCTGGGGACGAGATGAACACTGGGAATACCACCCTCTTGTCTATTGGGTATGCGACTACTCCGTTGTTGCTGGGAAGATACAGTCTGGCACTGTCGACTCCGCTGAGGATATACAGTATGGATACTGTCAACTCTACTAGGGATATACAGTCTGGATACTGTCAACTCTACTGGGGAACCTGCTCTGCAAAGGAGAGGCTTTGTCAACCGCTTAGGGGTGAGGATTCATGACTTGGCATCCGGTTCCTGTGACCTGTAACCAAAAAATACACGTATGCCCCGGGGAATTACTCGGTTTAAATTCACCGTCCGGGATTAAGCACATTCAAAGCAATTTTGACTGTTTTCTTGCGCAAGTCATCTGCAAAAGCCACCATTACATTCAAATGCAATATGTTTCCTCAAGAATTCAGACATCTTTTGCAAACAAACTGATAAATGAAAAGTAAAGAGGCTTTTTAACTGAATTATTCGACTTTTGTTGGTTGAAAAATTTGTGCCAGGAATAGGCGAGTACATGAGGAAGCTGATCCCTGGAAAGAGGCGATCGCTATAAATTGAACAAGAGAAACTATCCTAATGGCAATGTGGAAACGGGGTCCCACCGAGTTTCGATTCTGCTATGGCTCGTATGTCCTCAAGACGCTCTGCTCATCTTGCTTTCTGAAGTGGATGATTAGTCGATCTTTTACCTTCGAAGATTTCTGGATTGAATGAAATGGTGATATAACACGGATGAACTTAGATCGCAATTATTCGCTTATTCCCTAACTTTTGCGTGGACCTCCCTTTTGGGTTTTCAATCCACCGGGATACCCTTTTTTGCCTTAGTCGCCCTTTCGGGTTTTCGACTCACCGGGTGTACATTTTTTTGATTTTTATATCCCTAAGTTTTGCCCGAACCTCTTCATTCTTTTTTTTGGTTCGTCAGGATGCCCCTTTTTTGCCTGGACTATTCTTTTTACTGTCCAGCGGGTCTATTTTATGCGAAGTATTTTTTAACTGCGTCTGAGTTGACAGGGGACGGGAAGTCTTCGCAATCCATGGTTGTTAGCATCAGAGCTCCGCCAGAGAAAACTCTTTTAACCACGTATGGACCCTCGTTGTTCGGTGTCCATTTGCCCCTGTGATCTGTGTTGGGAGGAAGAATTCTTTTGAGTACCAATTCACCGACTCGATACTCCCGAGGGCGCACTTTTTGATCAAACGCTCTCTTCGTCCGTCTCTGATATAGCTGGCCATGGCATATAGCTGCTAGTCTCTTTTCCTCAACTAGGCTTAGCTGATTGTATCAAGAACGGACCCATTCTGCTTCGTCCGGCTTCATTGTTGGTGCAGGGAAAAGTTATTCTGGCACAAAATGGCCTATGAACCCCCTCCGGTGTGATCAATACTGCACCAACTCCGCGACCATTGACGTTGACCGCCCCATCAAACATCATAACCCATTTGGATTCAGGGTCAGGCCCCTCCTCCGGGAGTGGTTCCTCGCAATCTTTCGATTTGAGAAACATGATGTCCTCATCAGGAAAGTAGAACCTCATAGGTTGGTAATCATCAATCGGTTGCGCGGCAAGATAGTCTGACAAGACACTTCCTTTGATGGCTTTTTGTGAAGTGTATTGGATGTCATACTCTGTCAGCATCATTTGCCACCTAGCAACCCTGCTGGCTTTTCAAAAATATACTTGACTTGATCCATCTTTGATATCAATAGAGTCGTGTGAGTCAACATATACTGTCTTAGTCGGCGAGCAGCCCATACCAAAGCGCGACAAGTTTTCTTGAGCAGTGAGTATCTTTGTTCACAGTCGGTAAACTTTTTGCTAAGGTAGTATATTGCATGCTCTTTTCGACCTGACTCGTCATGCTGACCGAGCACACAACCCATTGACCTTTCTAACACAATTAAGTACATGATCAACGGTCTTTTCTTCTCAGCCTGTAGTCTGGCCCCGATCTTGATCTCTTTCTTGTCGTCTTCGGTACCAATGTTGATGGTCTCAACCACCTCCTGATAAGGTGCGATAGCTCGGTCCTCCTGAATCAACAACCTGGCTAACTCCTCAGGCAATTCACAATCTTCCTCCACCCCTTCTTCGGCTTGATAGATAGGATTGTCGAAGTCATACTTGTCCATAGCAGTGTCGTTAGCAGTGAGATCCGGGTGATCAGTTTTACGAGGTGTTTTTTGGAAAGAAAAACGAAAAAGAAACATGAAAAAGAAACATTGTCGTTTTTGTAAAAGTAAAAATAATTGAAAGAAAGAGAACACAAAATTGTTTGCAAAAGCTGTCCTTTGTTGATGATGAAAATAATTGCGAAATGTAACTAAATGGATGGCCCTATAGATGAGTCATTACACCTTGGTCAAAGTGTAAGACTTTGTTATGCATGTGATAAAAGGAAAACAATCAAAATTACTCCTTCAGTAGAGTAAACCGGACGACTTTTTCAGACGACCAATTGTCGAGCTTTTCTCCTGGGACACACGGGCGAATCCAGCTATCTAAGTCACAGTCGCTGTCAGCCTTGTCTTCATCTGCAGCATTGACGGTGTGGGAGAAACCAAACCCCCGCTGGAGAAAGTACCAGCTTCATTCTTCTGAGACCCCGGAGTATACCCCAATCCAAACTTGTCTTCTTTTATGATTGGCTCCACAAATTTGCCCCAGCCTTGGGCATTACCAGCCTTAACCACTTCAATAACTTGCTTGTATGAAGAGATAGAAGTCCCGACCTTCTCAGACTCAGGTGAAAAGACAGTTTCGGGCGCGACCTCACTGATATTTATGGCTTCGAAGCCCTGACACAGCATCTCATGCATCTCGCCATCCATCTCCACATACTTAAATGTACACAGGTGGCTAACAAAAATATCCTCTTCACCACAGACGGTGACGATCTGACCTTCTAGTCCATATTTGAGCTTCTGGTGGCGAGTAGAAGTAACAGCACCGACAGCATGAATCCAGGGTCGACCTAGCAGACAGCTATAGGCTGGCTGGATATCCATCACATAAAAGGTACTCTTAAATACCTGCGGTCCAATCTTAACTGGAAACTCAACTTCGCCACAAATAGCTCGCTTAGAGCCATCAAAAGCCCTTACAACTAAATTACTCGGCCTCAGGGTGGCGTCATCGCAATCCAACTTCGTTAAGGCTTTCTTTGGGAGAACATTCAGAGAAGAACCCGTATCAACCAAAACATGGGAAAGCACCGTCCCTTTGCATTCCATTGTGATATGCAAGGCTTTGTTGTGATTCCTGCCCTCAGATGTTAGGTCATAATCGGTGAAACCTAGCGCATGGCTAGTGTGTACATTCAAAACTACTGACTCCAGCTGGTCAACAGTTATCTCTGGGGGAATATAAGCCATATTCAGTACTTTCAACAAGGCTGCTTTGTGTGCCTCAGAGCACATCAATAGTGAGGGAATGAAGATCTTTGAGGGTGTCTAATTTAGCTGGTCGACTACCTTGTAGTCACTTTTCTTGATAATCCTCATAAACTCATCCACTTCCTTCTCGAATGCGGTCTTAGGAGGAACTTCCTCGGTAGTAACCTCTTCGGTGGATACCTATTTTCCTTTAGCCTTGGCAGCTGCCTCAGCTTCAGCATTCGTGCGCAATGTTGATGGTGCAAATAGGCGTCCACTGCGAGTGAAGCCACCAATTCCTCCAACATTGTCTACAGCGGAGCTACCAATGTCAATGTCTTCTTCGTTAACTTTCTGCCCCTGGCAGTAGATATCAGCCCCATAGTGCCACGGGATAGCATTGTCTTTCTCATACGGAACAGGTCCTAGTACCGTGATGGTGACCGGACCAATCAAAGTCGGTTGAGGGTTGTCAGAGTAAATTGGTGTTGGACTTTCTAGGAAATATATTGTTGTCGGAGCGGGTCTCTCGGGAACATATATTTCTACAGGAGTGAAATAAAACGTTACTGTCGACACATCATTCTTCACTGGACGAGTCTGATCGAATTGAAGACAACCTTCATCTATCAGTTGCTGAATACCCTTTCTCAAACTATCATATCCATTCTCGACGTCTTGACAATTTCTGCACTCTTCCCCACAGCCCGGGAAAATCCGTCCTTTCAAGAGTCAGTCTTTGACCACCGATAGCGAAGTCTTCACTTTAGTCACATCAGAAACCAAATTCAAAGTTCCCCCACTATCAACAGCATTAATCCTCTGCCCGCCGTGAGCTGGCATCGGGTTTTGGATAACATTAGGCACCGGAGAAAAATTGATGGCCTGGGCATCTCTCAAATCTTGTACCTTTAGCTGGAGAGCATTACAATTATCTATAGTATGGTCAGGTGTGTTAGAGTGAAAAGCACATCTGGCGTTGACATCATAACCTCTAGGCAGATTGTTGGGATCGACCGGTGGGGCCAGAGTTCTCAACGTAACCAGATTCATGTCAATCAGCTTGGGAAGTAATACAGAATAAGGAATTGGGATTGGCTCAATGACCCGGTCCGCCTGCCTTGGACGTTGTTGATAGGGTCTTTGCTGACCCGGATTACCTCCTTGTTGTTGATTGTTGTACATGGGTTGCTATTGCGGATGATACTGCGGTTGAGGAACAGGTGTTGGAATAGTGACTGCGGCCACTTGATCTTGATAATAATTAGGGCGTCCTCTGCCCCTGCCTTTGCCAGCATATACAACGCTCGTCTCACCTTCTCTTCTTCGCTGACCGTTACCAGCAAACGGTTTCTTGGGAACTGATGAGTTGGAAGCACTGTTGTCTTGAATTTGGCCCATCTTCAATAGACTCTCGATCATTTCTCCAGCAATCACTATCTCTGCAAAGTTGATTGACGGGCAAGCAACCAATCTCTCGATTGCCTTGAAGAGTATTCATGAACATGTCCGCCATCTCCCTTTCAGACATAGGGGGTTGGACGGATGCAGCAATCTGTCTCCAACGCTGAGCATATTCTCTAAAGGTTTCCTGGGCAGTCTGAGACATTCCTTGCAACAAGGTCCGATTTGGAGCCATGTCCAAGTTGTATTGATATAGCTTGACAAAAGCCTCTGCCAAGTCTTTCCAGCTCTTGATGGTAGTATGAGACAAATGAGAATACCATTCACGAGAAGCTCCAGTTAAACTATCTTCAAAATAGTACATCCACAGCTTTTCATCTTCAGTGTGAGCTCCCAACCTTCCCAGATAAGATTGGAGATGAGTGCGTGGGCAAGAAGCCCCGTTGTATTTCTCAAAAGTAGGGGGTTTGAACTTGTGAGGGATCCTTACTCCCTGAACCAGACCAAGATTGGTGACATCAAAACCTAAGGAATTTTGAGACTCCAAAGATTTGAGCTTCTCAGCAAGCTCATCCATACGGCGAGTGGTCTCGAGGGCCTCGTCGTGCAAAGAAAATTGATCATACTGACAATCTTCAGTAACGGGGCGCCCGTTAATCTGAATCCCTTGATTCACATTGTACCTTCCGCCAATACCATTCCCAACATTTTCCGTGTTGCCAACATTACCCGGGTTTCCATCAACATTTGTGTTACCCGCGTTTCCAGTGTTCACAGGGTTATCAGCGTTCCCAGGGTTACCAGGGTTACCAGGGTTCCCCTCAGCACTTGGTATTTCCACCTATGGATCGGGCCTCGGTTGCTCAACCAATTCCTTCAGCTTCGCCTGGCCTTCTGCCATACCAGTCATCAATGTCATGAACTGATCCATTCTTTCACGCATATCAGCCAGTTCTTTCTGTATCTGGTCCATTGCTAGTCGTGGACGGTTTTCCTTTGTCGGGTACCTGTGAACTCGCTTGGGACCAATAACTGCCTGCAACAGGGAACAAATATTAGACACTACGGTGACACCTGCAAAACAAACAAGGGTTAGTATGTATGGTATGCGATGTACTGCTTATTCGATTTTAAGCCCCCCCCTTAAAAAGGGAATACCCTGCAAATGAATAAGCATGAGATGTTGGATGCAAATATGCAGATGATTTTATGCAATGCAATGGCATGTCAATCAGAATTGCTGGATCCGCTTGAACATCTGTCAGGTTGCACTGCCTGGAGAGAAATTAAGAGGATCAAGCAAAGCACACCAAACAAAGGTCATGGGATGGATCATGTTATCCTTAATATCAACCATCCATTTTTGGTGGATTATGGTTTACACCTTATCAACACCCAAGTTTCATTGATATTAAGGATACCTGAACGGATCAACCATGAATCAAGGGTTTGTTGCAAGTCACGAGCATGGAGTCTCGGTTAAGAACCAGCCAAAGGGAGTTTACTAGGGTTTAAACCTGCCAAACATGTTCTACAAAAGGTTCCCATAGTCATAATCCCATCTTTCGGATATTATCGGAGGAACGACTACTCGTATTCCAAAAATATTCTCAAGAGAGACTCTTATGAGTGTAGTATCGCGTAACAATCGTATCAAATCTTACACTTGAACGACTTTCGCACTACGTCCTACGAATAGGCCAACATGGGTTTGGTAAACTAAGGTCCTTGGCTTCTAAGGTCTATATTGGAAAAAGTAATGTCTAACCACAACTTACTTGTGTGACATTATTGATCCCAACATGACCTCCACCAAGTGAATGGGCTTGCAAGTCAACTTGCTAAGGAATAACTCCACACAAGTCAACAAGACTATGCCATTCTCCTATCCTAAGTTCACTCGAGTTCGGGTATAGAACTCATCTCACAAACAGAACCAGCAGATACAGCAGTCATATGTACACAATGCAATAAAGCAGGTAAATGCTGAAAGATAAATAACTGTACAAAAGAATAAACACCCAATAAACAAACAACCTACAAAAGCTAGGAGGGACTCGCTTAGGGAAACTGGGTCCCAAGAAGAGTCGCCAGCTGTCACAACCTGAAAAATGGAATGCGAAAAAAAACAACCGGCGAAGAAAGACAGGAGAGTCGCCACCGTGCGTTATTTATCCCAAATGAGGGAAAGGAAACACTCAAAGTAAACCTGGAAAAAGGAAAGGAAAGACAGGGTCTCGCAACCAAATCTTGGGTTCGGGAGTCGATTATGCGAAGGGAAGGTATTAGCACTCCTACGCATCCGTAGTACTCTACGGGATCCACTTTTGTAGTTCTTGTCTAAAGGGTGTGGGTTTATCTAATGTGTTATTTACTAAAAAAAAGGGGTCAAAAGAAAATGACTCGCACGGGTGTCGCATCCACTACATACGTATCTCATCTGAATATGAGAATCAGAGTCTTCGTAGCTCGGCTACCTAGGGGTTAAGGGTAATTGTGCTCGCTAAGACATCGCGTCTTATGCCTACGTATCTCATTTGGAATGAGAATCAGAGCAAGCCGTAGTTCGGCTAACTACGGGGTTATGGATTGGGTTTTGGACGAACGACGTTACTACGCAATCTACCGGATGCTCGACCTTGGGAGACTTACTCGCCTGTAGTAGAAGGAGTATGTGTTCTTAGGAGAAGAAAAATCAATGAAATGTTTGCGTTTTAGGAACGCGCATGCAAAAGGAGTCCTGGACGAAGGAACCTGTAAAAAAAATAAACACACAAAAACATTGCCTCTTATCGAGGTCTTCCAGCTAGGAAAGCAGTAAAATGCGGGAAAAATGTAAAAGTACCACGCGGATAAAGATCCGAAGTAACAGCAATTAGAGGAATGGGAAACCCAGGGATCCTTCCAAGCTAAACACCATCAAAGAAAGTGAGTCAGTACAGGTAATCGGAATAAACCTCTAGGTGGTATCCCACAAATAAAGTGGAACACCAGGCAAGCTATCCCTACAAGAGTATGTGAGCCCTCACAAAAACTCAACAAACAGGTTAGAGTAATATGACGGAATTAGGAGAAAACAATGCCATAACAAACACAAAACAGGTTAGAGCAAACAGGATAGGGTAATCAAGAGTTGCCCCCAAATCAAAATGTAACCATATGAATCATGCCATTAAAATTCACAAAAAGCAACCAAGGGTAGGAGGCCTAAACCTCTTGTCAAACGCATGCATCAAAAGGGTATCAAATTCACCTATAATACCTCATACATTCAGCGCATTCAACTTCAAAGCACAAAGGTAATGGGAATAAGGGCAAACCTGATTGGAGAGATCGGTTGAAATCAAATGGCATGGCTGGATTTGCAAACCAATGTTAGGGTTTGCTTGAGCTGAAAGTGTTTGAGTCAGAATGAACCTTTCAGAGTTGCCTGGAGGTTGCTGCAGATTAATTCTCACTCTCTCTGTCTAGGTTTCTCTCTAGGTTTTGTCCAGGGTTTTGTTCCAAAGAAACCTCAGAGTGTTTTTCTTCTCTTCCTTTTTCTGTCTGTTCTCCCTCTTTTATAACCTGATTTTCATGGCTTTGTGGGCTCAAATTAGAGAGGTCCAAGTTCAAGATTTTTCTATTATATTTTATTTATTTATTTATTTAATTTAATTTAATTTTTTTTTCTTTTCTTTTTTTTTCTTTTTTTTTTCGTTTTTTTTTTTCGTTTTTTTTTTTTTGCATAACACGTGGGCTTCGCCTAGCGAGCATGACAGCTCATGAACAAACCTTTGCTCCTTCAAGATTAACATTTTGACTGACGAATAGACCCCTGTTGGAAGTAACTCAAGTCTTTCCCCTGTGTTGACTGATCATCTAAATAGAACCCACAAAGTGTCCTGGATGATGTTCAAGCTTATTGGAGCTAATCCCGATTGACATGATGAAATGCAATGTATCTAATGTTAAATGACCTAAAAATGAATGCGTGAATAAGGAGGGCAAATTTTAGGGTGTTACACCCATAACGACAAATGATTTCTTTCTTAATGAATCGGGCGACCACATGTCTGGTGACCTTCGCAAACGACGCTGCTTCGACCCACTTGGTGAAATAGTCGATGGCAACTAGGATGAAGCGATGCCCATTGGAAGCAGTCGGCTCAATATTTCCAATCATATCAATGCCCCACATAGCAAACGCCCACGGTGAAGACATCACATTCAGAGGATTTTGCGGCACATGCACCTTATCAGCATAAATCTGGCATTTGTGGCACTTCCAAGCATATTTGAAATAATCAGATTCCATGGTCATCCAGTAATAACCCGCTCTCAACAATTTCTTAGCCATTGCATATCCGTCGGAATGAGTACCAAAGGAGCCTTCATGAACTTCTTGCATTAACATGTCCGCTTCGTGTCTATCCACGCATCTGAGCAAAACCATGTCGAAGTTCCTCTTATACAGCACATCATCCTTGTTCAAGAAGAAACTGCCTGCCAATCTTCTCAAAGTCTTTCTGTCATTGTTGGATGCCCCTGCAGGGTACTCTTGATTCTTCAGAAAGCGCTTGATGTGGTAATACCAGAGTCTTGATTCTCAAATCAATGGCTTGCTCAATACCCAGGATGCAGGCCTCACACTCAGCTTCATTATTGGTGAACTCGAAAGTCAGTCGAGCGGTGAAAGACATGTGGGCACCTTTTGGATTGGTAATGACAGCACCAATTCCACTTCCTTTGGCATTGACGGCCCCATCAAACATTAAAGTCCATTTTTCATCAGGATCAGGTCCCTCCTCAACAACTGGCTCTTCACAGTCTTTCATCTTGAGGAACATGATGTCTTCATCTAGAAAATCAAACTTCATTGGCTCACAGTCTTCAATCGGTTGTTGAGCAAGAAAGTCTGACAGAATACTCCCCTTGATGGCTTTCTGGGAGGTATACTGGATGTCGTACTCTGTCAGTACCATTTGCCAACGAGCAACCCTTCCGGTGAGAGCTGGCTTCTCGAATATGTACTTGACTGGATCCATCTTGGAGATCAGTAAGGTTGTGTGAGTTAGCATGTATTGTCTCAATCGCTTAGCAGCCCATGCAAGTGCACAACATGTCTTTTCAAGCATTGAGCATCTCGACTCACAGTCCGTGAATTTCTTACTCAGGTAGTATATGACATGCTCTTTCCTACCTGTCTCGTTGTGTTGACCGAGAACACAACCCATGGAATTATCAAGTACTGTCAAGTACATAATCAATGGTCTCCTTGGGACTGGAGGCCTAAGGATTAGAGGATTCTGCAAATACTCATTTATCTTCTCTAAAGCCCTCTGACAATCATCATTCCACCTGATAGCCTGATCTTTTCTTAACAACTTGAAAATTGGCTCGCACGTGGCTGTTAGGTGAGAGATGAACCTTGCAATGTAGTTCAACCTCCCTAAGAAACCACGAACTTGTTTTTCGGTTCTTGGCTCATGCATTTCCTGTATCGCTTTTACTTTGTCAGGATCCACCTCAATCCCTTTTTCGCTAACAATAAAACCCAACAATTTTCAAGATCTCACCCCGAAAGTACACTTGTTCGGATTAAGCCTTAGCTTGAACTTCCTCAAACGCTCAAACAGTTTCTGCAGATTCACCAAATGTTCTACTTCTGTCTGAGATTTGGCAATCATATCGTCAACATAAACCTCGATTTCATGATGAATCATATCATGGAAAAGAGTTACCATAGCTCGTTGATATGTTGCCTCAGTGTTTTTCAGACCAAACGGCATCACCTTGTAGCAGAAGGTGCCCCATGGGGTTATGAAAGTTGTCTTCTCCATGTCTTCTGGTGCCATCTTGATTTGATTATAGCCAGAAAAGCCATCCATGAAGGAGAATACCGAGAATTGTGTCGTGTTATCTACCAAAACATCGATGTGAGGTAATGGGAAATCATCTTTAGGACTAGCTCTGTTCAGATCCCGGTAGTCAACACACATCCGCACCTTTCCATCCTTCTTAGGTACCGGAACGATATTTGCAATCCATGGCGGATAATTGGTAACTGCTAGAAATCCTGCATCCAACTGCTTTTGCACTTCTTCCTTTATCTTGACAGCCATCTCTGGTCTTGTTCTTCTAAGCTTCTGCTTGACCGGAGGGCAATCCTCTTTGAGAGGCAAACGGTGTACCATGATGTATGTGTCAAGCCCTGACATGTCCTGATATGACCAAGCGAAGATGTCAACATACTCTTGCAGCAGTTCAATCAGCCCCTTCTTCACATCATCTTCCAAAGCAGCCCTTATCTTGATTTCTCTCTTGGCATCCTCGGTGCCGAGATTAATCACTTCAGTAGACTCTAGATGCGGTTGAATGATCCTTTTCTCCTGTTTTAACAACTTGGCAAGTTCTTCAGGGAGTTCACAGTCTTCATCACCCTCTTCTTCAGCTTGAAAGATTGGGTTTTCGAAGTCGAAGCAAGTCATAGCAGAACTGTTATCAATAGGATCCGATGACGTGCATCTGCATGAGTGATGGTATGTGCTTATGAGTGTGAACAGTGAGTGAAAACTAAACTAAACATTGCCAAATATTTTTTTGATTTTTGATTTTTGAAAACTGCAAAAATAGAAAGACAGTGAACAAAATATTTGAATGCAAAAAGACGTCCTTTGTAACACCCTTCTAAAATACCCCAAATATTTAATTAAAATAACAACATAAATCAGAGTAATCATGCAGTTAAGGGTGTCACACATTCACTTCACACCAATCACCATAATATTTAGTCATGCTCATTATTTAATTCAAAACATAAACATTTGCATAATACGCAGCGGATAGAGATCATTCAAACATGCAACATACTACATGTAAACTGGTTCAACAATCATCAACAACACAATTAAAATGTTCCCTCCCGATGTTACATCTATCAGAGCATGACCCACTAAGGAGACTACACTAGACTCCAAGCATTAGCTTCTACTCAACTCATTGCTCGTTACCTGAAAAATAGTTGTAAGGGTGAGTTCCTCAATCGATATAATAAGCATTATAAAATATCATGTCATGTTAAGTAATTTAACACATAAATCACCCTAATCAGATCACACATTCAGTAACGGCAATAGCAACTCAATCATACTCAACATCAACACAACATACAACAATCAACACACGTATAATACTGGAATACATCCATTCATATTATACGCCATACATAAGTTATGCAATGAGACTCCATGCATGCGGTACCGACTATTCTTGAACATATAGTTCAAGCTCACCGTCCAAATCCAGGCACGGCTACCAAGCCCACTAGTCCCACTCATTTGAGACCTAGTGACTCACTCACTAATTCCTCACCACGGGAATTAGCTACCACCCCTCAAGGGCTATGCTATGCACGCTAATCACCTAGCATGCAAATATCAACAACAATCCACAATGATTTACTCACTAATTCCTCACCATGGGAATTAGCTACCACCATAAAGGCTACAATATGCATGCTAATCACCTAGCAATGCAACATCAACAACAAACCAAGAATAGACATATGCTCACACTCTAAGCCATAAAACAGTCTATTCACAAATGCATACATAATAGATACAACCACAACATTATGCATACAATCATACATCATCAACACGTGTATCAAAACATCATATCATGTCAAATAATTAATCACAGTATTAGCACACTCTACTAATACCTATACTGCTCAAAACAGCGGGAATTAATCCCTATTACATCATATGCCAACATAGGCCAACCCTCCATTAAGCACACAACATTTAAAACACCAACTTTCCACTCTGCAACAGTGTTAACCGGTTAACGCCCTGGGTTAACCGGTTAATGCAGCACAAACACGCTTCCTGCCCAAAACTTAACAGTGTTAACCGGTTAACGCCCTGGGTTAACCGGTTAACGCAGCACAAACAGCAATAATTTAGTAATCACAACAGTGTTAACCGGTTAACACCCTGGGTTAACCGGTTAACGCAGACAAAACAGCAATTTTTGCACAATACAACACAGTGTTAACCGGTTAACGCCCTGGGTTAACCGGTTAACGCAAGACAGAAGCTGTTCCTGCGCTAACACAAAGCAGAATGCAGAATTCTCCGCATTTTCCGCCGTTGGAGGACTTCCGGACCTCCGATTCCAATTCCGTAAAAAGCTATACATTCGGGAAAACACTACCCATCCAATTACCGATTAAATTTCAGATTTAACACAACTTATTCATCACAATTTCTCAGCATTCCAAATCCCAATTAGGGTCAATTCAACGGTTTATCACTACCCATTACATGCTAACCCATAATACCCATTAAACGACGATAAACCCCCCTTACCTGAGTTATCCGGCAATTCTTTGAGCTCCAAGCTTTTCTCTTCTCCAACCTTTGCCCTTGCTCTTCCTCCTTGCCCTTTCTCCACTTTCCACTTTTCAGCCGCTTCTCTGTTTCACGTAAAACTCTTTTTACCAAATGGGATTCTTTTTCCTTATTTCACACTTATATATTTTCCAATTTATATTATTATCCCAATAATAATAATAATTCAATAATTCCAAAAATAATAATAATAATAATCCAATTATCTAATTAAATTAATAAATATATTACTAACTTAATTTAAATAATTATCATATTATT
The DNA here is from genome assembly GCF_024323335.1 of Lathyrus oleraceus. Classification (NCBI taxonomy): domain Eukaryota; kingdom Viridiplantae; phylum Streptophyta; class Magnoliopsida; order Fabales; family Fabaceae; genus Lathyrus; species Lathyrus oleraceus. Next base: position 230,740,733 of record NC_066580.1, on the reverse strand, counting down.
ATCGGGGTGTTACAACTCTCCCCCACTAAAAGAGTTTTCGTCCTCGAAAACATACCTCAAGCGAATAAATCCGGATAAGACTCCTTCATCTGACTCTCCAGTTCCCAAGTCACATTGCCACCTGCTGGTCCTCCCCAAGCTACCTTCACCAAGGCAATCTCTTTACCCCGCAACTGCTTCAACTCTCGATCCTCGATCCTCATAGGTGATGTTTCAACAGTCAGGTTATCTCTCACCTGTACATCATCTACTTGGACTACATGCGACGGATCATGAATGTACCTCCTCAACTGAGACACATGAAAAACTTCATGCAAATTTGCAAGTGACGGCGGTAAAGCAATACGATAGGCTACCTCCCCTATCCTCTCCAAAATCTGATAAGGACCAATAAATCGAGGTGTCAACTTCTTCGACTTCAAAGCTCGACCAACACCAGTTATCGGAGTAACACGAAGAAACACATGATCTCCCTCTTGGAACTCAAGTGACTTCCTCCTCTTGTCATGATAACTCTTCTGACGACTCTGAGCAATTCTCATCTTCTCCTGAATCATCTTAATCTTTTCCGTAGTTTGTTGAACAATCTCCGGTCCAACCACAGCACTCTCACCGGACTCATACCAACATAAAGGTGTCCGACATCTCCTACCATACAAAGCTTCAAACGGTGCCATACCAATGCTCGAATGAAAACTATTGTTGTAGGTAAACTCAATCAAAGGTAAATAACAATCCCAAGCACCTCCTTTTTCCAAAACACAAGCCCTCAGAAGATCCTCTAGTGACTGAATCGTCCTCTCAGTCTGACCATCAGTCTGCGGATGATATGCAGAACTCAATCTCAGCTTAGTTCCCAAAGCCCTCTGCAAACCTTCCCAGAACTTCGATGTAAATCTAGGATCTCTGTCCGAAACAATACTCGACGGAATACCATGCAAACTTACAATCTTCTCAATATACAACTCGGCTAGTCTCTCTAACAGATAATCCATTCTGATCGGAATGAAATGAGCCGATTTCGTCAATCTGTCAACAATCACCCAAATAGCTTCAAAATTCTTACTTGTCCTCGGTAAACCAGAAACAAAATCCATACTGATACTATCCCACTTCCACTCTGGAATAGCCAACGATTGCATTAGCCCAGACGGCTTCTGATGCTCAATCTTCGACTTCTGACAAGTCAAACAAGAATAAACAAAACTCGCAATTTCTCTTTTCATTCCCGGCCACCAAAATAACTTTTTCAAATCATGATACATCTTCGTAGCTCTAGGATGAATACTCAGGCCACTACGATGTCCTTCCTCAAGAATACTCTTCTTAAGTTCGGTAACATCCGGAATACACACCCGATTACCAAATTTCAAAACACCATTCTCATCAACTCTGAATTCACCACCTTGACCTTGATTCACTAAAGTCAACTTATCAACCAACAGCACATCGGATTTCTGACCCTCTCTAATCTCATCCAGAATACCACTCGTTAACTTCAACATTCCCAATTTAACACTATTGTGAGTACTCTCACACACCAAACTCAAGTCTCTAAACTGCTCAATTAAATCCAATTCTTTAACCATTAACATAGACATATGTAATGATTTCCGACTCAATGCATCAGCCACTACGTTTGCTTTACCCGGATGGTAATTCAAACCAAAGTCATAATCCTTCAGAAATTCTAACCATCTCCTCTGTCTCATATTCAGTTCTTTCTGATCAAACAAATACTTTAAACTTTTATGGTCACTGAAAACTTCAAATCTTGACCCGTACAAATAATGCCTCCATAACTTCAGAACAAATACCACAGCTGCCAACTCTAAATCGTGCGTCGGATAGTTCCTCTCATGAATCCTCAGCTGTCTCGAAGCATAAGCTATAACCTGCTTATTCTGCATCAACACACCACCCAATCCCAACAATGAAGCGTCACAGAAAACCTCAAATGGTTCCGACGAACTCGGTAATATCAGAATAGGAGCAGTAGTTAACCTTCTCTTTAACTCTTGGAAACCTTCTTCACATTTTGAGTCCCAAACAAACGCTTGCCCCTTTCTAGTCAACATCGTCAACGGTAACGCCAACTTAGAAAATCCCTCAATGAACTTCCTATAATAACCAGCCAATCCAAGGAAACTTCGAATCTCAGCAACAGACTTCGGAGCTTCCCACTTAGATACCGCTTCAATCTTAGAAGGATCAACAGCAACACCACCTCTTGAAATCACATGACCAAGAAAACTAACCTCTTCTAACCAAAATTCACATTTAGAGAGTTTAGCAAATAACTTCTTTTCTCGTAGAACTTCTAAAACCACTCTCAAATGCTCAGCATGCTCTTCTTCAGATTTCGAATACACCAAAATGTCATCAATAAACACCACAACAAACTTATCTAGGTAGGGATGGAAAATCCTATTCATATACTCCATAAATACTCCAGGCGCATTAGTCACACCAAAAGGCATTACAGAATACTCATAATGTCCATACCTTGTTCTGAAAGCAGTCTTCTGAATATCCTCAGTTTTCACACGTATCTGATGATACCCATATCTCAAATCTATCTTGCTGAACACACTCGCACCAACCAACTGATCCATCAAATCATCAATCCTCGGTAAAGGATACCGATTCTTGATCGTCACTTTATTCAGTTGCCTGTAGTCCACACACAGCCTCATAGTACCTTCTTTCTTCTTAACCAACAACACTGGTGCACCCCACGGTGACACACTCGGACGAATAAACTTCTTATCCAACAGATCTTCCAGCTGACTCTTCAATTCAGCTAACTCAACAGCAGACATACGGTATGGAGCCATCGATATCGGCCTAGTACCAGGTACCAAATCAATAGAGAACTCAACTTCACGCTCTGGCGGCAATTCATTCACTTCTTCAGGAAACACATCAGGAAAATCACACACCACTGCTAGATCACAAATCACCAGTTTATCTTTAGCCTCCAAAGTCGCTAACAGCATAAACAACTCTGCCCCATCTGCTACTTCCTCACCCACCTGCCTTGCTGATAGAAATGAACTCCTTCCTTCCTCAATCTCAGGAAATATCACAGTCTTATCAAAACAGTTGATAGAAACTCGGTTAAACACCAACCAGTTCATACCCAAGATAACATCAATCTGCACTAATGGAAGACACATAAGGTTTATCCCAAAGTCTCTACCAAAAATACTCAAAGGACAATTTAAACAAACTGAAGTAGTAGTCACTGAACCCTTCGCAGGAGTATCAATCACCATACTTCCATGCATCTCAGATATCTCTAATTTAAGTTTCACAACACAATCCAAAGATATAAAGGAATGAGTAGCACCGGTGTCAATAATAGCTACAAGAGGAAAGCCATTAATATAACACTGTCGCATCACGCGAAAAACCGGCGGGAAAACAAGAACAACAGAGCCGCCACCGTGCGTTATTTATCCCAAAAGAGGGAAAGGAAACGCTCAGAGTAAACCTAGAAAGAACATGGTCTCGCGACCAAAGAGAATGGGATCGGGAGTCGGTTATGCGAAGGGAAGGTATTAGCACCCCTACGCATCCGTCGTACTCGACGGGATCCACGCACAATAGGAAGGAAAATGGTTGCTAAAACACTGCTCAAACACACACACACTGGCTGAAAGAGACACGAGAAACTGACTGAAACTGACTCGGCAGGATACCGCATCCTGGGCCTACTTAGTCTATCAGGCATAGACATCAGAGTCGAAGTAGTTCGGACTGGGGAAACGACACATGCTCGCTAGGATATCGCATCCTATGCATACGTATCTCCTTGGACGAAGGAGAATCAGAGCATTCGTAGCTCGGCTGACACGCACACAAACAAAAACTGGCAAAGGCAAACGTGGAGCCCGAATGCCAATCACTGGACTTACATCAGCATCCGAACCAAACACACACACACTGGAACCCGAATGCCACTCGATGGTCTTACATCAGCTTCCAAGCACACAACAACACAACAAGTTAATAGGGAGTCGGGGACTCGAGCCTATAACTGTCAAGCACACACTCAAACAAACAGACAACAAATTGCTAAGGAGTCAGGCACTCGAGCCTAGCAACTGTTAAACAGCACACACAAAAAGGAAAAAAAGGCGCCCGGAGAGATCAGCTCATCTCCTGCCTACGTACCTCATCTGGTATGAGGATCAGGGCGACGTAGTGCCCCTACGCAGGGAAAAAGGACTAGCCTAACCAGATAACAGAGGGAGACACAACTCTAGGGAGACTACGACTCGAGCCTAGATGTTGTCATGCAAAATCGTCCCTAAGTTAAGGTTTCTAGCTAACTGGAACAGGGAGCCAGCCTATCCTAAACATGACTTGCACAGGAAACAAGCCTCACCTAACCCAACTCGCACAGGAAGAAGAAGGGTCTCGATTACAACTAGGGCAAGAGAAAGGGGAGGTCTCAATCGCAACGAGGGCGAGAGAAGAGAATTAGTGTTAGTTGTTAGTCAAACTCGACAAGACATCGCATCTCGTGCCTACGTATCTCATCTGGACATGAGAATCAGAGTTGCCGTAGTTCGGCTAAACTATTCCCGTTGGTTTGTGTTTTTTAAGTGGACAACGTCACTGCGCAATCTACCTGATGCTCGACCTTTGGAGACTTACTCACCTGTAGTAGAAGGAGTTAACGTATCCTTAAGAGGGGATAATGTTTGTTTGTGTTTTTAGGAAAGCTCAAGCAAGAAAGGAAGTCTTATACGAAGGAACCGTGCTACCTTAATTGACATGCAAACGAGACTACGCGGAGTCTAACAAACCTAGGGATACAATCACACCACACAAGCACATACAGCATGAAATAAACACACCAACAAGGGGCTCAAACATCAAGGCTAGGTTTTAGTCGAGGGGTCATATCAACCTCAACAAACAAACCACTGGAACTGGGTAATGTTAGCTCTTAACCTTGCCATTGAGGGGCTAAGGTGAAGCAGATGAAAGGTGAGTGAAGATAAGACTTCACAGCTCTTATCCCTGGCCTGGGAGAGCTTAAGACAAGAATGTGTGGGTTCAGAAAGTGGGAACCCTTCTACACATTTAAAACTGACTCAACTGTACAATTGTACAAGATCTTGGGTTTTTACTCACTATGCATCAACACAGGTAGTGTGAGCAAGGTGAGTGACACACAGACTAGCAGGGGATAGGTTGCTTATCCCTTGGGTTCTGCCAATTGCCTCTTCACTTAGGAGGACTTTGCATATGTACAAGGACAAAATTAAACAATCAAAAACATTGCCTCTTAAGGAGGACTTCAGACAGTTGCCTGGCCAAGTAACAGGCCAGGTCTTCCAGACTACATGAAGATAGGAAGGTATACCTCAATGCAAATTGCTTATCAAGCAAAGCAAAGCAAAAGTTCACAAGGAACTGAGCAACTAAAAGTACCTAAAATAGTCAAACAGACATTAGTATACAACTTCAAAATTAAAGCAAAAGGAAACAGAAGTCAACAGTCAACACAAGCAAGTGAATGTGCAAGGCACAAGGCTCAAGGCATGTGATCCAAGCCACCTAAAAAACAAACAAGTTAATCAATGATATTCAAGCAAACTCAATCAAAAAGAATTGGCCTCATTGGTCATTTGTTGGTCAACCTGAAAACATGAGCTCAAAGGTGAGTAACAGGACCACTAGGGCAAGCCTAGGGTCAAAAGGGAATGAAAAAGTTAAAACAGCAAGTGGCAAATATCCAAAATCATGTTCAAACAATCAAGAAACAAACCCAATTGGGTTCACATTCATATCAATCATCATCATCATTTCATGAACAAGTTAGGTCAAGGTATGGCATTTAGAAGCTCATAGAAGTCAACAGCAAGACTCAACTCAAAACCAATCTCAAACATTTCCAAAAATCATCAAATAAATCATGATCAATCACAACCCACAGCATGGTAAGCATGTCAAATTTCATCTCATTTGGACAAGTAGAAGGCAGTCAATGAAAATCAGAAAGGCAAAGCAATTTTGAACATGCTCAAAGAAGTCAACCAAACATACATCAACTTGAAAAAATCATAGATCAGGGATGGCATATGATAAATGAATGGGACTAAAACCATGGCAAAGATTAAGATGTCTAGTAATCACATATCAAATTTCAAGTTCATCCAATAATGTATGAGAATTTCATAAATGAAATGGGAACATGCATCACACAAGGTCAACATTTTGGTCAAACAGGGGAGAAAATCTCAAACAATTAGGAAATGCCACAAATAATTCCAAGAAAAATCCCATGTGAACTAGACATACAAGAGCTCAATCATGCAAAAACTAAATCCATTTTGAGGTCAAGAAGCATGGTTATGAAAATCAACAAGTTGCACATCAATGGTATGACACAAATTGTCACACCCTAATTCAAAAATTCATAGCTCACAAACCAGATAAGATAAATTCATGATCTTTACACCAAAATCACCATAGAGAGGTCTAGTTTGTGCACAAAAAGTTTCAAGGTCAAAGGTTAAATCATGACTATTTCACAAATGATTTGGTGGAATGTGTAAAATGTGGATACATGTTACAAACCCTAATGCCAAATAAAATCCATTCATCACAAAAATCTGGAAAAAATATGATAATTAAGTAGAGATCATGATGAACATAATGCAAAAAATCCCATTCAAATTGGATTTAAAATGGATGAGATATGATTTTTACAAGTTTGATGATCAAAAGTGAAATAAAATGAAGAAAAACAATATAATTCAATGAGTCACATGGCACGGATGGCATAATTGTAAATATGGGATTCACTTATCCAAACGCGGTCGTTTGGTACATGGCCAGGAAATAACGTGATTGGTTGTTATGAAGCTACAGCGCCATGCATGTGAAAGACAGAAATTCTGGGCAATGCAAGAACAACCTAGGGTTTATGAATGCACAGTGAACTTCATCTCCTTCAATCAATCGCGAAATTTCAAAATGCCCAGAAACATAAATTGAAGATACCAACATGACCAGCAAGCAATGTACATGCATAATCCAAGCATCATTTTCATTGAAACACACTATAAATCATGAATCGAGCAAAAATATGTTTCATCATCAAACTTAAAAACAGCATATCTTCAGAAATAACCAACCATTTCATGTGATTCGAAGCTTAATGTGATCAGGGACAAGAGATCTACAAAGTGCAAATCATGAATTAGAGAAAAAAAGAGATCGAGTTTTTACTTGATTCTGAAGAAATTCGAGAAACAGTGGTTGTTTGGTGCTGCAAGCTTGAAACAGATGTCCTATAACCCTCCAAGTGATGAATGATGAAGATGGTTTGGCTTGAAACAACTTGAAATAGCTTTAACCAAACTTTGCCATTGATGGAGCTTAGCAAACACAGTCCACGAAATGGTCCTCCAGTTGGTATGTGATGGTTGCAATAGGCTCACAATGATGGTTATATGATGAAACAACAATGGCCAGCTCGAGTTCTCTTGAGGTTTTGGCAGAAAAGTTCAAAATACCAAGAATGGAGATTTGAGAGAGTGAGAGAATTCTGTTCTTTCTGTGGCTGCTAGGGCTTCACAATGGGCAGAAAATGTCCTTATGTACTTCTGTTTAAGGTTGGTTTAATGAGAGCTAATCACAATTTAACTTAAAGAAGCATTTTGCTAAATGGCCATTTTCACTTGAGTGGTGGGGTGTATGGTGCTGCAGCTCGAATTGGGCTTGCAAACATGTCACAAACAACATTTCAGATCAATTTTGAATAGCCAAAATGGTTGGAAGTGCATAAATCAAAAGTTCACTTTTTTACCTCACTTAAAAATAATTCAAGTAAGTCAAAAAATGCCATTTTGATCCATAAGGTTTTGGTACATGAGGGTCACATTTTTGGAAAGAGGAGATTAAATATGACTTGTTGGAAAAAACCTCACCAAATTTGGCCAAATGGTTTGAGAGATATGGCCTTTTGAAGTTCAAAAATTTTTGAAAATGAATTGATCATATCTTGCCAACCATACATGGGAATTGAGAGTTCTTGGACTTTTTGGAAATGGGAGAACAAGATCTTTAACTTTCATGTTGGGCAAAAATTCATTTGAAGCTTGGATCATGATGTAAGTTTAGGCTCAAGAAGTTTCCATTTTTGGCAGTTAAAATTACAGGTCCAGTTTCTATTTTTGGAAATTTCTGATTTGGCTTCAAATTCTTCAATGTTGATGTTTGCCATGATGTATGAGGCCTATTTGGACATGAATAAGCTCTCTCAAACCAAATCCATCCATCAAAACCATAAAATCAATCACAGTTGACCAAGTTTGACTTTTTAGGGTTTCTGACTGACTGTGCATTGCCTGATGACCTCTGAGCATCCTATCTTTGACTTAAACACTTCAAATGGATCCCCAAGTCATGTGAACATGTTAAACCAACCCTAGGGCCTTGGCTCAATGAAAAACACACTTGTTTGCTTGATTGACTGATCTCCTGATCAGCTTGACCTAATCTGACTGATGATCTTGCACTTGAGGCAAAGGGACAATGCAATGCTATGCAATGGACTATGTTATGTTATGACCTAATATGAGAATGTATGTACAATGATAGGTGCAAATTTGAGGTGCTACAGCTGCCCCTATTCAATCAGCTGGGAACCCGAACGGATGAGAGCAACGGCTGTCAGACTTTCAGGGTAAACAGGGATTGAATACCAAAGAACCGTAGAAATTTGCACCAACTGGATATAATATTTTTTTGGTTTTTGTTTTCAAAGGGTACGGCCACATCCAGACATCGCAACGACGATGAATGGGAAAAGAAATCACAACTAGATGCCAACGGACAACTAGGAAAAACTCAGCGTTTACCGGAACCAACGGAGAGGTAACCAGACATTAATGAATGACTGGAAGAGATACAACCATACGTCAACGGACGAAATGGGAAAAACTCAACGTTTACCAAGACCAACGGAGAGGTAACCAGACATTAATGAATGACTGGAAGGGATACAACCATACCTCAACGGACGAAATGGGAAAAACTCAACGTTTACCAAGACCAACGGAGAGGTAACCAACTGGGGACGACCAGGAAAAACTCGACGTTTATCGACACCAACGAAGAGGAGAACAACTGGGGACGACTAGGAAAAACTCGACGTTTACCAAGACCAACGGAGAGGTAAGCAACTGGGGACGACCAGGAAAAACTCGACGTTTACCAAGACCAACGGAGAGGTAAGCAAATGGGGACGACCAGGAAAAACTCGACGTTTATCGACACCAACGGAGAGGAGAACAACTGGGGACGACCAGAAAAAACTCGACGTTTACCAAGACCAACGGAGAGGTAAGCAACTGGGGACGACCAGGAAAAACTCGACGTTTACCAAGACCAACGGAGAGGTAAGCCAAGCATCAACGGATGAATGGGAAGACTCGACCAGACGTCAACGGACGAAAGGGAGAAGCTCGACGTTTATCGACACCAACGGAGAAGGAGAATCAACTGGGGACGACCAGGAAAACTCGACCAGACGTCAACGGACGAAAGGGAGACTCGACCAGACATTAATGAATGACTGGGAAGGGGTATACAATCAGACATCAACGGACGAATGAGAAAAACTCGAAGTTTATCGAAACCAACGGAGAGGTAAATCCACTTGGGGAAGGGTACAACTAGACGTCATAGGACGAATAGGAAAAACTCGACGTTTATCGACACCAACGGAGAGGAGTAATGGAGATAATGAACACAACCAAATCATCAACGGATGATCGGGAAAAACTCGACGTTTATCGAAACCAACGGAGAGGAGGATTAACTCTACTGGGGAGAGTGAACACAACCAAATCATCAACGGATGATTGGGAAAAACTCGACGTTTATCGACACCAACGGAGAGGAGGAATACTTCTTTGATCTGACAATCGGAAATTGGCCTGAACGCCACTTCGGTCTGAATACCGGAAAATTGGCCTGAATGCCATAAGTACATCGACCTGATCGTCGGAAACTTCTTCGGCCTGAATATCGGAAAAACATAAGTACATCGACCTGATCGTCGGAAACTTCTTCGGTCTGAATACCGGAAAAACATAAGTACATCGACCTGATCGTCGGAAACTTCTTCGGTCTGAATACCGGAAAAACATAAGTACATCGACCTGATCGTCGGAAACTTCTTCGGTCTGAATACCGAAAAAACATAAGTACATCGACCTGATCGTCGGAAACTTCTTCGGTCTGAATACCGGAAAAACATAAGTACATCGACCTGATCGTCGGAAACTTCTTCGGTCTGAATACCGGAAAAACATAAGTACATCGACCTGATCGTCGGAAACTTCTTCGGTCTGAATACCGGAAAAACATAAGTACATCGACCTGATCGTCAGAAACTTCTTCGGTCTGAATACCGGAAAAACATAAGTACATCGACCTGATCGTCGGAAACTTCTTCGGTCTGAATACCGGAAAAACATAAGTACATCGACCTGATCGTCGGAAACTTCTTCGGTCTGAATACCGGAAAAACATAAGTACATCGACCTGATCGTCGGAAACTTCTTCGGTCTGAATACCGGAAAAACATAAGTACATCGACCTGATCGTCGGAAACTTCTTCGGTCTGAATACCGGAAAAACATAAGTACATCGACCTGATCGTCGGAAACTTCTTCGGTCTGAATACCGGAAAAATTGGCCTGAGTGCCAAAACGTGAATTGGTTTGTGTTCCAAAACACTCAACATCCAGAAGAGGGCTAGAAAAGCAAACTTGTTAAAGGATGGACATTCGATTCCACCAGGAATACGAATCTTACTCGACTGGTGAGGACGACTTCGACCCAAGAGCGCATGAGACATATTATCTATAGCCGTCAGAACATAGATAATAACCTCGCATGGAAGATTATCCATAACCGGGTTGTAGGTTGTTAAATGAATAAACGACCGAAAACATCCTGAAGAGAGCAAAAGCAAACTTGTTAAAGAATGAATATTCGATTCCACAAGGAATACGAATCTTACTCTGCTGGAGATAACAATCGAGAGATTGACCAAAGAGTGCATGAGATATATTATCTATAGCCGTCAAAACGTAGATAATAACCTCGCATGGAAGATTATCCATAACCGGGTTGTAGGTTGTTAAATGGATAAACGACCGAAAAGAAAGGCATCAGGGTACCAGGACTAGGTATGCAAAAGATGACCAATCAAAAGTGGATAAAGTTGCTAACTCGGAGCAAATACCCAAAGGGAAGGGGAAACCCACTGGGGACAATACTGCTTGATCAAGGCGAGTATCCAGAAGGGAAAAGAATATCAATACCGCAAACCGGATACTGATAACCGTAAAGAGGGGATTACATCTACCGGTTAGTAGGCAGAAAACCACGGAAAAGTAACCAGTCATCGATAAGATGAGCACACAGGGTTAACTCCACCAAGGGGATGAAAGTGGGATTTTACAACTACCAGCTAGTAGGTAGAAAACCACAAAGATAGGACTTACAACTACCGGTTCGTAGGTAGAAGCCAAACAAACAGTCTGCTGAGAGACCGAGCGAGAAAAAAGGATTTACAACTACCGGGTAGTAGGTAGAAGACCGCAAAATCCGCCAACAATCAGAATGAACCACAACGGTTACCTCTGCTAGGGGATGAAAGTGGGATTTTACAACTACCAGTTAGTAGGTAGAAAACCACAAAGATAGGACTTACAGCTACCGGTTCGTAGGTAGAAGCCAACAAATTTCGCTGAGGATAAGATGAATGAGTGCCGGTTAGTGAGCGACTATTCATTTATGCCCCAGGGAAGCACAGGAGACAACAGAAAGCCAATTTAGGATTGATCCAAAAAGGCAGACTGAAACAAGACTCATCCTAATGAGGAAAGAACTCAATAGGGAAAACCCATCCCGTATAGGGAGGGAACGGAAACAACCGTCATCCACGAGGATGTATCTCAGTGGGGAAATGGCAGGAAAGGATAGACACTTTCTGCTTAAGGGGTTGGCTCTACATGGAGAGATTAGACACACCCAACTCTGCTAGGAAAATCTACTAGAGAGATCTGTATCACCAAGTAGCAGGAAACAACCATCAACAGATACATGGCAACAGCTGCAACATGAGTACCTGAATGTTATGATTATGCATGTATGTTTTATACCTAAAATGTATGATGAATGTTGACAAACAGACATGTTCAACACGCGGGTCCAGGAATCAACCATCCGGCACCACTCTTCCGGAGGGAAAACCAAAGTTACCGGAGAGCAAAGAAAATCCACTAGGGACTGGGATATTGGGGAACACTAAACCTGCAGGGGAGGAAGGCCACCAGAGGCTTCCGGAGGGATCGTCGGTCACAACCGGAGAACAGAGTTCAACATACAGGCGTACATGCCACAATAACTTATGCTGAAAAATCAGAGATACCAAGAGGCAACCAGATCTCTGATGAGAAATACAAAGGCATTGACAAAGCTCCTCGTGCAAACAACTCCGCTGAGGGATCTATCTGAGAGAATGTCGGATTACTGGGATGTCAATCCACCGAATACTGAATCTTCAAAGAAAAACACCCATGCTGGTGGAGAGGAAGACTGGCCTGCTGGAGAGGCGAAAGTTGAAGTCTTCAGTAAACGCTCTGCTTGGGGAACTGCCCCACAAAAGTATTTCAAAAGCAACCTTGCTGGGAATGCCCCACGGTAGGGCTCGAACAATCCTCTACTGGAGATGCCCCACAATAGGGCTCACAGGGACCTGGAGGAAGAAAGTTGTACTGCCGGGAACGTGAAGATAAACAACTTCAAACAACACTGCATCGGGCAACTTCACTGAGGAGAGACCATACGAGGTTCTGCAGGACAAAGATACAGTCATGCTCGAGATACGAACAATTGTCTTACCTGTTGGTAATCATACCACCCCCGGGAGAGCACTGTGGGTCTCCTAAGTATTCTTCCATCTTTGTGAATGTTCACTTTGTTTAAGAACAATTTTTTTTGAAAAATTTGTTTATTTTGAAAACAATGATACTTTATCAATTAAAACATGCAAAACATTTGTTGAATTAAAACGAATAAGAGTGCAAATAATTGGGTAAAAGCTCAAATAGATGTAATTGAATGGTAGTCTGCAAAGGGCGAGACTCCATAGATCTGTACAAATTTGAAATCGGTGATATATATTGGAGAGGGCTACATTGAACATAATGACCCTTACTCTACCATTCTGAATTTCGATGTATTCAGAGCTTCAGTCGACGACGCATCGAGAATCCCTGACGGATGACAGATATAGAACACGGTCTTGTCAAGATGCAGTTACTTGCCAAATCCCTAATTTTTGCCTAGATTGCCCCAGTGTGAGGTGTTCAATCTAGCGGGATGTAAATTCTCTTTTTTTTTTCAATGTCTCTAACTTTTGCCTGGATCGCCCTTTCGGGTTTTTAATCCACCGAGACGCTCTTTTTTGCCTAAGTCGCCCTTTGGGGTGTTCGACTTAGCGAGCTTTTGCTTTTTTGTTTTAGGCGAAGTATTTCTTGACTGCATCTGGATTCACAGGACGAGTGAACTTCTCTATCCATTGTTGTAAGTGTCAAAGCACTGCCTAAAAAGGCTCTCTTGACAACATATGGACATTCATAATTTGGGGTTCACTTGCCCCTGGAATCGGGCGCGAAAGACAAGACTTTCTTGAGCACAAGGTCCCTCGGAACATACGAGGCTTGACCTTCTTATTGCGTGCTTTCTTCACTCTCTGCTGATATAACTGACCATGACATCATGGCAGTTGATCTCTTCTTTCTTTCAGTCGAATTCAGCATCAGTCAACTTGGGACTTTGAGGGTGCTATTTTTCTTTTGTTTCTTTCTTTTGATTTCTTTTGATTTCTTTTGATTTTGATTTTTTTTCTTTGATTTTGCACCCTCCTCCTTTTTTTTTTTTTTAATGCCCCAGTTGGCTGTTCTGCTGATTCTCGAGATGCAGCTGAGTGATCTTCTTTTCTTGCTCAAGAAGTCGGGAAATCTCGTCAGGAATCCCTTCAACATCATATTCTTCCGCTTCGAATACAGGGAATTCAAAATTGGGAGATGGCGTTGGACCATTATGTTCAATGGGTTTAAGAAACAACCTGCATAATGATTTGATATGAAAAGCTTTTTGAAAAACAAACAAGACAATCGTTATGCAGATGAAAAGATTGCTTTTATTCTTGTTTTTAGGGTTTTTTGTGATCACCAATTTCATGTAAAAAGCGAAAAGGAAAAATAATTGGAAAAACAAATGTTTTAACATGCATTTATTTGAATGAAAATATCATTGCACAAAATGTCGCCAACAATGTCATCACTTCTCCTTTTGGCATGGGAGAAGGTTTTTTAAACAAAGTGATTATTTCTCTGACTTATGAACAACTGTAGGAACGCCCACAGTGACCCAATTGTGATAGATCCCCCCAGGAACGACAACTGTCAATATCTCTTGCATCAGCAGCTTCTGCTTTCTGAACAACCCTTCTAAAGAAAAAGTCGGCGCCAGCCCAGGACTTGTTATCTTCAAGCTTGATTATCACGGGGACCCAAGTCCTCAAAGCTCAGAATTCCTGATCTGACAAGGTCTTGAACCTTTATCTTCAACTGAAAGCAACTATCCACATCATAACCAGGAGCATCCGAATGATACACACAAGGCTGTTCAGGCCTATACCACCACCGAGGGTTGACGGGTATAGTAGCAGCAACATTGTCAATAACGGGAACCCCCTCTGGTGAAGCACGGTTGGCAGGTGGAATCGCAGCTTCCTGTCTCTGGGTTAAGGCTCACAACTCCTCTTGCCCCTGAACAACTCCTTGCATCATCGTCATAAACTGGGCCATGTTTGCCCTTATCTCAGCCAACTCTGTCTGAACCTGATCCATAATCCTCTGATGATTGAGTCTGGTTGAGTAGCGGTGCGGACGACGATCAGCAATCCCGTCTCAGTCAGGAACCAAAGTGAGAAGTCTCTCCCAAACATGTATGCAATGCAAGGATGTTATGTGCATGATATGCATGATGCGGATGCTATTTTATCATAAATGATCCTGATAAAGGATATGCGTATGCGAGTTAACTTTTTTCTTTTTTCATGCATTATTATTTTTTTGAAAATAAACATGCTATGATGCAAATGATGCAACATGACTGGTCAGGCTGTGCATCTCAAGGCACAGGGTCGAAGCTTCAGCTTGAACTCGGAGTCACAATCCATCTGAAACCCAAAGTCATCTGAGGAACTGGCATTTAAACCCACATCTGGAGAACTGAGTCACCATCCGAGCGAGTACCCTCAAATTCAGCCCAGGGATCCGAAATAAACGGAACCCTCTGATCAATACCAGGGTCAAACCTCCGGCGTCCAGAAATAAATGTCCATAATTCATAGCCACCATCAGTACCGAGAGTCACCAATTGTACCTGTAAAAATGATCATTCCCTCCCCACTCACGGGTGTCATCTAGGCCAGGGTAAGGTCGAAAGAAACGCAGCATAAATAACCTTTCGCAGGATATCATCCTGTGCACACCCGATGTATGCACCGATAATATCCCACCAGGGTCTGAACTGCTCGTGATGTCAATGTTCCGCTAAGTGGCGTACACCACTCGCTTCCTATGAATCACTCTATTCCTAGGTTTCCTAGATTTCACTCATAGCCTGGGTATTGGGCCTTTTACCTCGAGTAACTCCCACCCCAAACAGAGAAACACAGACAGCACAGCAGATGAATATGAATGAATGCAAACATTTAATGCAAATAATAAATGCAAACAGTAAATGCAAATATATACAAATGAATGCAATAAATAAACACAGCACACAGCAACCAAAACCCTAACCTAGAGAGCGCTAGGAGAGACTCGCTCAGGGAAGATGGACCAGCATAGGTCAACTTCTCTGGATCCCCAGCAGAGTCGCCAGCTGTCGCATCACGCGAAAAACCGGCGGGAAAACAAGAACAACAGAGCCGCCACCGTGCGTTATTTATCCCAAAAGAGGGAAAGGAAACGCTCAGAGTAAACCTAGAAAGAACATGGTCTCGCGACTAAAGAGAATGGGATTGGGAGTCGGTTATGCGAAGGGAAGGTATTAGCACCCCTACGCATCCGTCGTACTCGACGGGATCCACGCACAATAGGAAGGAAAATGGTTGCTAAAACACTACTCAAACACACACACACTGGCTGAAAGAGACACGAGAAACTGACTGAAACTGACTCGGCAGGATACCGCATCCTGGGCCTACTTGGTCTATCAGGCATAGACATCAGAGTCGAAGTAGTTCGGACTGGGGAAACGACACATGCTCGCTAGGATATCGCATCCTATGCATACGTATCTCCTTGGACGAAGGAGAATCAGAGCATTCGTAGCTCGGCTGACACGCACACAAACAAAAACTGGCAAAGGCAAACGTGGAGCCCGAATGCCAATCACTGGACTTACATCAGCATCCGAACCAAACACACACACACTGGAACCCGAATGCCACTCGATGGTCTTACATCAGCTTCCAAGCACACAACAACACAACAAGTTAATAGGGAGTCGGGGACTCGAGCCTATAACTGTCAAGCACACACTCAAACAAACAGACAACAAATTGCTAAGGAGTCAGGCACTCGAGCCTAGCAACTGTTAAACAGCACACACAAAAAGGAAAAAAAGGCGCCCGGAGAGATCAGCTCATCTCCTGCCTACGTACCTCATCTGGTATGAGGATCAGGGCGACGTAGTTCCCCTACGCAGGGAAAAAGGACTAGCCTAACCAGATAACAGAGGGAGACACAACTCTAGGGAGACTACGACTCGAGCCTAGATGTTGTCATGCAAAATCGTCCCTAAGTTAAGGTTTCTAGCTAACTGGAACAGGGAGCCAGCCTATCCTAAACATGACTTGCACAGGAAACAAGCCTCACCTAACCCAACTCGCACAGGAAGAAGAAGGGTCTCGATTGCAACTAGGGCAAGAGAAAGGGGAGGTCTCAATCGCAACGAGGGCGATAGAAGAGAATTAGTGTTAGTTGTTAGTCAAACTCGACAAGACATCGCATCTCGTGCCTACGTATCTCATCTGGACATGAGAATCAGAGTTGCCGTAGTTCGGCTAAACTATTCCCGTTGGTTTGTGTTTTTTAAGTGGACAACGTCACTGCGCAATCTACCTGATGCTCGACCTTTGGAGACTTACTCACCTGTAGTAGAAGGAGTTAACGTATCCTTAAGAGGGGATAATGTTTGTTTGTGTTTTTAGGAAAGCTCAAGCAAGAAAGGAAGTCCTATACGAAGGAACCGTGCTACCTTAATTGACATGCAAACGAGACTACGCGGAGTCTAACAAACCTAGGGATACAATCACACCACACAAGCACATACAGCATGAAATAAACACACCAACAAGGGGCTCAAACATCAAGGCTAGGTTTTAGTCGAGGGGTCATATCAACCTCAACAAACAAACCACTGGAACTGGGTAATGTTAGCTCTTAACCTTGCCATTGAGGGGCTAAGGTGAAGCAGATGAAAGGTGAGTGAAGATAAGACTTCACAGCTCTTATCCCTGGCCTGAGAGAGCTTAAGACAAGAATGTGTGGGTTCAGAAAGTGGGAACCCTTCTACACATTTAAAACTGACTCAACTGTACAATTGTACAAGATCTTGGGTTTTTACTCACTATGCATCAACACAGGTAGTGTGAGCAAGGTGAGTGACACACAGACTAGCAGGGGATAGGTTGCTTATCCCTTGGGTTCTGCCAATTGCCTCTTCACTTAGGAGGACTTTGCATATGTACAAGGACAAAATTAAACAATCAAAAACATTGCCTCTTAAGGAGGACTTCAGACAGTTGCCTGGCCAAGTAACAGGCCAGGTCTTCCAGACTACATGAAGATAGGAAGGTATACCTCAATGCAAATTGCTTATCAAGCAAAGCAAAGCAAAAGTTCACAAGGAACTGAGCAACTAAAAGTACCTGAAATAGTCAAACAGACATTAGTATACAACTTCAAAATTAAAGCAAAAGGAAACAGAAGTCAACAGTCAACACAAGCAAGTGAATGTGCAAGGCACAAGGCTCAAGGCATGTGAGCCAAGCCACCTACAAAACAAACAAGTTAATCAATGACATTCAAGCAAACTCAATCAAAAAGAATTGGCCTCATTGGTCATTTGTTGGTCAACCTGAAAACATGAGCTCAAAGGTGAGTAACAGGACCACTAGGGCAAGCCTAGGGTCAAAAGGGAATGAAAAAGTTAAAACAGCAAGTGGCAAATATCCAAAATCATGTTCAAACAATCAAGAAACAAACCCAATTGGGTTCACATTCATATCAATCATCATCATCATTTCATGAACAAGTTAGGTCAAGGTATGGCATTTAGAAGCTCATAGAAGTCAACAGCAAGACTCAACTCAAAACCAATCTCAAACATTTCCAAAAATCATCAAATAAATCATGATCATTCACAACCCACAGCATGGTAAGCATGTCAAATTTCATCTCATTTGGACAAGTAGAAGGCAGTCAATTAAAATCAGAAAGGCAAAGCAATTTTGAACATGCTCAAAGAAGTCAACCAAACATACATCAACTTGAAAAAATCATAGATCAGGGATGGCATATGATAAATGAATGGGACTAAAACCATGGCAAAGATTAAGATGTCTAGTAATCACATATCAAATTTCAAGTTCATCCAATAATGTATGAGAATTTCACAAATGAAATGGGAACATGCATCACACAAGGTCAACATTTTGGTCAAACAGGGGAGAAAATCCCAAACAACTAGGAAATGCCACAAATAATTCCAAGAAAAATCCCATGTGAACTAGACATACAAGATCTCAATCATGCAAAAATTCAATCCATTTTGAGGTCAAGAAGCATGGTTATGAAAATCAACAAGTTGCACATCAATGGTGTGACACAAATTGTCACACCCTAATTCAAAAATTCATAGCTCACAAACCAGATAAGATAAATTCATGATCTTTACACCAAAATCACCATAGAGAGGTCTAGTTTGTGCACAAAAAGTTTCAAGGTCAAAGGTTAAATCATGACTATTTCACAAATGATTTGGTGGAATGTGTAAAATGTGGATACATGTTACAAACCCTAATGCCAAATAAAATCCATTCATCACAAAAATCTGGAAAAAATATGATAATTAAGTAGAGATCATGATGAACATAATGCAAAAAATCCCATTCAAATTGGATTTAAAATGGATGAGATATGATTTTTACAAGTTTGATGATCAAAAGTGAAATAAAATGAAGAAAAACAATATAATTCAATGAGTCACATGGCACGGATGGCATAATTGTAAATATGGGATTCACTTATCCAAACGCGGTCGTTTGGTACATGGCCAGGAAATAACGTGATTGGTTGTTATGAAGCTACAGCGCCATGCATGTGAAAGACAGAAATTCTGGGCAATGCAAGAACAACCTAGGGTTTATGAATGCACAGTGAACTTCATCTCCTTCAATCAATCGCGAAATTTCAAAATGCCCAGAAACATAAATTGAAGATACCAACATGACCAGCAAGCAATGTACATGCATAATCCAAGCATCATTTTCATTGAAACACACTATAAATCATGAATCGAGCAAAAATATGTTTCATCATCAAACTTAAAAACAGCATATCTTCAGAAATAACCAACCATTTCATGTGATTCGAAGCTTAATGTGATCAGGGACAAGAGATCTACAAAGTGCATATCATGAATTAGAGAAAAAAAGAGATCGAGTTTTTACTTGATTCTGAAGAAATTCGAGAAACAGTGGTTGTTTGGTGCTGCAAGCTTGAAACAGATGTCCTATAACCCTCCAAGTGATGAATGATGAAGATGGTTTGGCTTGAAACAACTTGAAATAGCTTTAACCAAACTTTGCCATTGATGGAGCTTAGCAAACACAGTCCACGAAATGGTCCTCCAGTTGGTATGTGATGGTTGCAATAGGCTCACAATGATGGTTATATGATGAAACAACAATGGCCAGCTCGAGTTCTCTTGAGGTTTTGGCAGAAAAGTTCAAAATACCAAGAATGGAGATTTGAGAGAGTGAGAGAATTCTGTTCTTTCTGTGGCTGCTAGGGCTTCACAATGGGCAGAAAATGTCCTTATGTACTTCTGTTTAAGGTTGGTTTAATGAGAGCTAATCACAATTTAACTTAAAGAAGCATTTTGCTAAATGGCCATTTTCACTTGAGTGGTGGGGTGTATGGTGCTGCAGCTCGAATTGGGCTTGCAAACATGTCACAAACAACATTTCAGATCAATTTTGAATAGCCAAAATGGTTGGAAGTGCATAAATCAAAAGTTCACTTTTTTACCTCACTTAAAAATAATTCAAGTCAAAAAATGCCATTTTGATCCATAAGGTTTTGGTACATGAGGGTCACATTTTTGGAAAGAGGAGGTTAAATATGACTTGTTGGAAAAAACCTCACCAAATTTGGCCAAATGGTTTGAGAGATATGGCCTTTTGAAGTTCAAAAATTTTTGAAAATGAATTGATCATATCTTGCCAACCATACATGGGAATTGAGAGTTCTTGGACTTTTTGGAAATTGGAGAACAAGATCTTCAACTTTCATGTTGGGCAAAAATTCATTTGAAGCTTGGATCATGATGTAAGTTTAGGCTCAAGAAGTTTCCATTTTTGGCAGTTAAAATTACAGGTCCAGCTTCTATTTTTGGAAATTTATGATTTGGCTTCAAATTCTTCAATGTTGATGTTTGCCATGATGTATGAGGCCTATTTGGACATGAATAAGCTCTCTCAAACCAAATCCATCCATCAAAACCATAAAATCAATCACAGTTGACCAAGTTTGACTTTTTAGGGTTTCTGACTGACTGTGCATTGCCTGATGACCTCTGAGCATCCTATCTTTGACTTAAACACTTCAAATGGATCCCCAAGTCATGTGAACATGTTAAACCAACCCTAGGGCCTTGGCTCAATGAAAAACACACTTGTTTGCTTGATTGACTGATCTCCTGATCAGCTTGACCTAATCTGACTGATGATCTTGCACTTGAGGCAAAGGGACAATGCAATGCTATGCAATGGACTATGTTATGTTATGACCTAATATGAGAATGTATGTACAATGATAGGTGCAAATTTGAGGTGCTACAAACACGTACCTCGGATCAAACGATCATCTGCAGAAGTCTCAGAACCCGATAAAGCAAAGACCTTGCCTCCCGACTGGTTCTCTCTCTTCGGCTTAAGACACTGTGGGCTAATATGACCCAACTCTCCACAGTTGAAACAAGTCACAGTCTTCGACCGGCACTCTGCAGCCAAATGACCACCTTTGCCACACTTGAAACACTTCCTCTCAGCACTGGTACACTCATGGACACGATGTCCAGCCTGACCACATCTGTAACACTTAGCAGGGGCACTAGAGTCTCCCCCACTAGGCCTCTTCATCCCACTCTGCTTCTGAAAACCTTTGCCAGCTGCATACGGTTTTCCACGATCATTCTGATTCTTTCCTTTCCTATCAACTCTCTGCTGATAGCTCTCTACTCTGGCTTTGGAATCCTATTCAAAAATCCTGCAACAGTCAACCAAGTCAGAAAACACTCTGATCCGCTGATACCCAATAGCCTGCTTGATCTCAGGACGCAACCCGTTCTCAAACTTCACACATTTCGAAAACTCTCCAGCAGCCTCATTATAGGGAGTGTAATACTTTGACAGCTCTGTGAACTTAGCAGCATACTCAGTAACAGACCTGTTACCCTGCTTTAATTCCAAGAACTCTATCTCTTTCTTTCCTCTGACATCCTCTGGAAAGTACTTCCTCAGGAATCTCTCTCTGAACACAGCCCAAGTGATCTCAGCATTCCTAGCAGTTTCCAACTCAGTGCGGGTAGCAACCCACCAATCATCAGCTTCCTCTGACAGCATATGCGTACCGAACCTGACTTTCTGGTTATCGGCACACTCAGTCACTCGGAAGATTCTCTCGATCTCCTTCAACCACTTTTGGGCACCATCTGGATCGTATGCTCCCTTGAACATTGGAGGATTGTTCTTCTGGAACTCACTCAGTTGACGAGCAGCTCCCATTCCCACCACATTCGGATTCTCTCCAAGTACTCCAGCTAGCATACCAAGAGCCTCAGCAATCGCAGCATCGTCTCTACCTCTTCCAGCCATCTCTATTCTGAAAACCCAACAAGCTAAAACAATAAGTACTGATAGGGTTACACAACACCTATCCCGTACAGGGGAACAAAATAATTACGACTCGACTCGACCGACTATGCTCTGATACCACTAATGTAACACCCTTCTAAAATACCCCAAATATTTAATTAAAATAACAACATAAATCAGAGTAATCATGCAGTTAAGGGTGTCACACATTCACTTCACACCAATCACCATAATATTTAGTCATGCTCATTATTTAATTCAAAACATAAACATTTGCATAATACGCAGCGGATAGAGATCATTCAAACATGCAACATACTACATGTAAACTGGTTCAACAATCATCAACAACACAATTAAAATGTTCCCTCCCGATGTTACATCTATCAGAGCATGACCCACTAAGGAGACTACACTAGACTCCAAGCATTAGCTTCTACTCAACTCATTGCTCGTTACCTGAAAAATAGTTGTAAGGGTGAGTTCCTCAATCGATATAATAAGCATTATAAAATATCATGTCATGTTAAGTAATTTAACACATAAATCACCCTAATCAGATCACACATTCAGTAACGGCAATAGCAACTCAATCATACTCAACATCAACACAACATACAACAATCAACACACGTATAATACTGGAATACATCCATTCATATTATACGCCATACGTAAGTTATGCAATGAGACTCCATGCATGCGGTACCGACTATTCTTGAACATATAGTTCAAGCTCACCGTCCAAATCCAGGCACGGCTACCAAGCCCACTAGTCCCACTCATTTGAGACCTAGTGACTCACTCACTAATTCCTCACCACGGGAATTAGCTACCACCCCTCAAGGGCTATGCTATGCACGCTAATCACCTAGCATGCAAATATCAACAACAATCCACAATGATTTACTCACTAATTCCTCACCATGGGAATTAGCTACCACCATAAAGGCTACAATATGCATGCTAATCACCTAGCAATGCAACATCAACAACAAACCAAGAATAGACATATGCTCACACTCTAAGCCATAAAACAGTCTATTCACAAATGCATACATAATAGATACACCCACAACATTATGCATACAATCATACATCATCAACACGTGTATCAAAACATCATATCATGTCAAATAATTAATCACAGTATTAGCACACTCTACTAATACCTATACTGCTCAAAACAGCGGGAATTAATCCCTATTACATCATATGCCAACATAGGCCAACACTCCATTAAGCACACAACATTTAAAACACCAATTTTCCACTCTGCAACAGTGTTAACCGGTTAACGCCCTGGGTTAACCGGTTAACCCAGCACAAACACGCTTCCTGCCCAAAACTTAACAGTGTTAACCGGTTAACGCCCTGGGTTAACCGGTTAACGCAGCACAAACAGCAATAATTCAGTAATCACAACAGTGTTAACCGGTTAACACCCTGGGTTAACCGGTTAACGCAGACAAAATAGAAATTTTTGCACAATACAACACAGTGTTAACCGGTTAACGCCCTGGGTTAACCGGTTAACGCAAGACAGAAGCTGTTCCTGCGCTAACACAAAGCAGAATGCAGAATTCTCCGCATTTTCCGCCGTTGGAGGACTTCCGGACCTCCGATTCCAATTCCGTAAAAAGCTATACGTTCGGGAAAACACTACCCATCCAATTACCGATTAAATTTCAGATTTAACACAACTTAATCATCACAATTTCTCAGCATTCCAAATCCCAATTAGGGTCAATTCAACGGTTTATCACTACCCATTACATGCTAACCCATAATACCCATTAAACGGCGATAAACCCCCCTTACCTGAGTTATTCGGCAATTCTTTGAGCTCCAAGCTTTTCTCTTCTCCAACCTTTGCCCTTGCTCTTCCTCCTTGCCCTTTCTCCACTTTCCACTTTTCAGCCGCTTCTCTGTTTCACGTAAAACTCTTTTTACCAAATGGGATTCTTTTTCCTTATTTCACACTTATATATTTTCCAATTTATATTATTATCCCAATAATAATAATAATTCAATAATTCCAAAAATAATAATAATAATAATCCAATTATCTAATTAAATTAATAAATATATTATTAACTTAATTTAAATAATTATCATATTATTATCGGGGTGTTACATCCTTTATTTATGATAAAAAATGCAGGTAGTCACATAGATGAGCCCTACAATGAGTCATTACGCCCTGGGCGGAACGTAAGACTTGGACATGCATGAACAAACAAGGAAAATTACTCCTCCAGAAGAGTGACTTGGACAATCTCTTCAGAAGACCAATTGTTGATGACTTCACCCGGGACCCTCGGACGCATCCAGTTGTCAATGTCGCAATCACTATCTCCGTCTTCTTCGTTGATTGCAGAGATCTTACCATACTGAATGATGCCAGCACTGGAGAAAGTAATCGGCCCCTGACGAGTCTGAGGCGCTGAAGTTGTAGAAGTCAGAGCTAGCTGATACCCAATCCCAAACTTGTCTTCTTTCATCGGTAACTCCAACAGACGTCCCCAACCAGGGGAAACACCTGAATCTACCAAGGCTTGTGCCTGCTTGAAGGACGAGATAGAGGCACCCGCTTTAACTTCTTCCACCGGAGTTGCCTCTATGTAATAATCCCCATCATCCTCTCCGAATACCTCCTCAAGCCTAGATTTCTTCAAACCCGCCAGCAACTTGAGTTCTTCAATCTGTTCTTGAGCCTTGTCGAGTTGATCCGTGATATAACCATTGGTTGAACGGGCGCACAGAAGCTCATTGTTCTTCTCCTTCAGCAGAGTCTTCAACTTCTCCATCTAACCAGTCAATTGAGCCACCATTTCCTCCTCTTTTGCTTTTCGAGAAGCTGAAAATGCATCCCACTGCTCTTGCCACCCAGCTAACTTACCATGGGCATCTGTTAACTGTTGCTTGAATCGCCTCAACTCAGAACTGGATGACCCCAAGGCTTTGTCTGTCTTCCTGAAGAAGTTCACCTCCATAACCAATTTCTTCTCTGCTTCCTCTTGCAATCTGATAGCTTCCCCTTTCTGATATTCCGCCTCACGGCAAAGATGCATACAGTCTTGCAGTTTCACACTCAACTCCGAGTTTTCATTTTGAAGCTCTTCCATGGCATTCTTCAATTTGTCATACTCCTCTCGGCTCACCAAGGTTGATCACTCAGGAGTAGGTGGATACAAAGGTTCTTCAAGAGGAAACGGCAAACCAAACTCTTCAACTCTTCCTTGAAGCCAAACTTCATACTGAGGATAAGTCCTGCAATCTCCTTTTCCAAGCACGTTCCTTCCTCTCTTGATCACCTTGAGCCAAGCCTCAGCTGCCTTACGGGATACAGTCAGATCCGATGAAGAATGGAAAAACAGAGATTTTTCCACATCCTTTTCCAAAGGAGGAGTTCTTAAAGCATATCCAAACTGCCTGACTGCTAGAGAAGGATTGTAGTTGATACCTCCTCTTCTTCCTACCAACGGTACATTCGGGAAGTTCCCACAACTGTGAATAATATCCGCCCGAAGCAAGTTCTGGTCTGACCACCAAGAAATATCTTTAGCACTTATCCCCAT